>NC_133459.1:67425530-67728560 GCF_048565385.1 Saimiri boliviensis
CCTTCAAATATCTTAAGCAATGCATGGACCTTGAATACTACTAATTCATTATCATTGGAAACCTATTTTAATATTTATTAAGTTAATTAGCAAAGCTTTTGGTATTGGTTGGTGATAAATGTGGCTGACTTATAATAACTGCCTCTGAAGAAACCTTCTATGAATTCCTAACAATTACTCTTAGATTGTAAATTGAAACACACACACATACACACACCCATATTGTCTGCAAGTTCATAAATTAAATAACAGAGTTATATACAATACATATATACAATATAATAGTTATCAAACCTTCTTCTGGCCCTCTCAGCTTTTTTAACACTCACATTTTGAGTTTTGGTTAATGAACTTTGGTGTTTTGCCTGTTTTGGTTAATGAACTTTGGTGTTCAATTTGGGACCTGCTGTGGTTTACACTGTGATTTCAGCAAGCATACCCTCATTTGTACCCCTCACCCAAAGTCTCCTGTATCTCTAGCCACAAAATCCACTAGGCAATGCCAACCCTCAGTCCTCTAACAGAGGAGGGGAGGCTGAAGAGAGTAATACTTCCAATTATTTCCAGAATATTGAAGAGTGAAATGGATATGATTAAGTAGCAATGAGAAGAAGTATTGAACAACAAAAAAATTTTTGATTGAGTATAGTACAAATAATATGCAGAGATTTTAGATTGAGTTTTCTTTGTATTCGAAATCTGACTTCATCTTTTACTCGATACGGCCTAGTATGTATTGCTTAACCTCTTTGAATCTTAGTTTTCTTATCTGTAAAATGTGCATAATTTTTACCCTATTGCAACATATATGAAGTGCTTAGATACTGCCTGTGCATATCTTACTTTAATAAATGGTATTAGTCACAGTGTTAGTAGTACTCTATTATTATGGTTGCTCTTGTTGATATTCTTGTACATCCTAAGAACTACATGTGAATTGTAAGAAATCATTGAGACCCATAAAGTGAATCAGGTTTTTAAGGAGCACATGGAATGAATTGGTATGTGAATTAGTTACCTAAAAACACTGGACACTACTAGTCATTTGTATAAATGAGCACTTTTATGTGCACAGATTGCTTATCACATATTGGTCTTTAAAACTATACCTGTGTTCTGGATTGTCTTCAGTGGTGTTGTTTCCATTCATAAAAGACAGCAAATGCAGGTTTATATGTGCATATAAAGTATACTATATTTTACATATGTGTTTGACCCCAAAGAGAGGAATGCCAAAGGGGACCTTAAGAATCTGAATTGTAGTCCTAAAAGGAAATGATTCATTATTGTCACAGTAAGTATTCTAGTACAGCAGTTACTAATTTTAAGCTTTGTATAGACCAGATCTTTGTTGTTATCTTAAGTCTACCTCTTATAGGCCATGAAACCTCAGTTGTAACATTAATAAAATAGGAAGAACAAAAAAAGTTGCTGTGAAGATAAAATGAGGTAATGCATGAAAACATTTAATATAGAACCTGGCATATAGTAAATGTTAACTATATCAACTTGACTGCTAAGGAGAAAAATAGAAAATCTCTCAAATGTGCCACTGATAAATTAAACCTGATTTTTAAAAATATTGCTACATGGCATATTTGGATCCATCAAAAATTACTAATAATTTGGCTATCAGGAAAGTTTTTGACTATGAACACATACTTTCAACAGGCACAAAGAAGGCTTGTGATTAATCTCCGATCACTGTGTAGGAGAAACACGGTGCCATAATCTAAAGATGATCTCAATGGGAACTGAGCTAAAGATCATCTGACCCCGCTTAAACACAGCCTCCGCCTTAGACTGTTTTGACACCATGAACCAAAGCTTCATTTTTCTTCACAGGCAGGTCCTGTCAACTGATTATGGAAGGAAAATGAGAATTTCAGATGCCTGCTGAGATCTGTGGATGGAGTGCTGTGTCCACAGGGCACTGAGCTCTGGCCAAACCGAAGGCTTGTACTGCATAAATGCCCTTCAGTCCCTATAGCTGGGAATTCTTCTTTTGTAGTGCTTGCCCATTGTAGATGTTTAATAGGTTTGCATTACATACAGGAGAAACTATGAAAGTCCCTTATAAATATAATAACCATAATGGTAGAAGGAAATGTGTTTGCTTTTCCAGATACATTCCAGGCACTGGGCTAAACACTCTTTTAATCCCCGCAATGACTATACAAAATAGGCACTATTATGTTCTTCAGTTTTACAGATGAAGATGCTGACACTTAAGAAGTTGAGTATCTGCTCACAGTTGCACATCTAACTGACATACGGATTCAGGCAATATGACTCCAGAAAGTAGATTGTTAACCTTTAATCTACAGTTCTTCTTTTCTGCAAGTGTCTCTAACCGTTAAGTTAAAGGGGAACACCAACAACAAATCCTAGAGGAATTTGCTGTTTAAGACCTGAACAAATGTGTTGTAAGGCCAAAGTCACTATACCCATTAAGGTCAAAGCATCGCCCAGCGTCAACAAATAACTAAGACCATCCTCTACTACCTTTAAAATTGATTTGAAGCCTTTCACAGGCTCACACCTATTTTACATTTTTGTCTCATCTCTCTCCACTAGCCCCTCACACCTTTCCTCAAAGTCTAAGCTCCAAATATATTAAATTAATTTCCCAGAACAAGCCTACTTTCACCCCTGTAAGGACTCTGCACTGTCCTTCCCACTGTCCAGAATACCCTTTTCTGCTTTTTTTCTTATCAGTATTCCTGTGTTCTGGCTAGTATAAGCTGTACCTGGAAAACCAATGGCCTGACTAGAGGATGAGTGATCCTCTCTGGCAACCTGTTTGCCCCTGTTAGTAGGGACCCACATCCTGCCAATTACATTTCCCAGGATTTCACATCTTGAAATAGCACATTTGTCAAGGAAGCAGGAGCAGAAAGGGTTTGGTGCATGCAATGGTAGAAAAACTCTAGAATTTAAAAACACTACCTAGGAGTCAGGCTCCTAAACCCTGGGGTGTAGCATCAGACTGTTTATGAGCATCTAAGTCCTGGCTGGAGAATCACTGGTGTGCATTTGTCACAGTCAACATTGAAGTTCCTACAGTTGGAGACTGTGGGAATGATAACATTTAAGGCTCATGCACATTTTCTTTACAATTATTCATCATTCATCTTGTGTGTCTGTCATCGTGGAAGCTACAAAATACCACGTAGATGGCACCGACAGAGCAATAATCACTTGGAACAAATGGCCTAAAAGTAGCTGAGAAAAGAAGGACAAGAAAAGACAGAACAGCAACGTATCCTGGAAGTCAGATCCTCATCGCATGTTATATGTTTAAACATTTACAATTAAGAATGGCTGTAGCATTTCATGGGGGAAAATGAGCAAAGGAAGAAAAATGCAAAAGTATCTTTTAAGGTTAGCCTTTACATTTGAAAACACTGAATGACTTATTTATCATTTAGGAAAATCTTGAGATGGGATTATTTAATAATGTACATTTTTAACTTCTCTCTCTCTCTCTCTCTTTTTTTTTAAATAGTGTCTAGCTCTGTCACTCAGGCTGGAGAACAGTGGCATGATCATAGCTCACTATAATTTCAAACTCATAGGCTCAAGAGCTCCTCCCACCTCAGCCTCCCAAGTAGCTGGGATTACAACTGTGGACTACCACACTTGTCTAATTTAAAAAAAAATAAAAATGTTGTAGAGATGGTACCTATGTTGCCCAGGCTGGTCTCAAACTTCTGGCCTCAAGCTATCCTCCAGCCTTGACTTCCCAAAGCACTGCGATTGTAGTTGTGAGCCAACATGTGGGGCTCACCTCTTTTTTAATTTTCCCACACTGACGACTAACAAGGCAGGGCTTATCACCAACACATTTTGTACTTGACAAATAGAGAAAAAAGAAATTGGGAGGATGAGTGATTTAGAACAATGAACCTTCAAATTCTTCATCTTGTGATTTAGGTGATGTTCTCCAAATTTCTGTCTGTGCTCTCCCATGTATCATGAAAATCTAGTCGTTATTATGAAAAAATAGCCACTTGCCAATGGGTCTTATATTATGAAAATTCAGCCTGTATAGTCAGAAAATTATGTTGCCAATTCTTCTCTCTGCCTCTCCCTTGTCTTTGTTCACAATCATCCTTCTCTATAAAAGGATAGCAGGCTTCAGAAGCCAGGGGGAGTAAAGAGTGAGAACATTCCCACTGGGTCTTGGCCTGCTTCCAGCCCCAAGAAGGGTATCATTTTCAGTATCATGCTTCCAATTTCCCTGGAAAGGTCTCACCTCTTTTTCCACACCCCAGCCCTCCCTAATCTTGCCAGCTTGTGTCTGAATTGTCTCTGTTGGTCTGTGCCTTTTCAAAAAACCTAGATGCTTATCTTAGATATACCGTTACAAGCTCCTTTTCTTATCTTTTCTAACTTTTGTCACTGATGCCAACCCCTGCTGTCAGGGCTGATTATTGAGATTTTAATCTTTTTTCCATATATATGCCTCTGTTTTCTGAATGAGAGAAAACCTGGATGCCGACTTCAAAGGACAATACTTACTTGCTCTTCTTGATTCCTCCAAGGGACACAGAAGCAATATGTTTATGTTTACTATAGGTGCTATAATTCCAACAGGATTTGCATAACAGAATACATTTCACTATCTCACCTTATATCAGACCCCCATTACCTTGTTGCCTGTATTATGACAATTGCCTCCTAACTGGCTTCCTTGCCTCTTTCCAAGTAGTGTTTCTCAGTCATGGCAAATAGAATTATCTTTCTGAAATGAAAATCCCCTTTCTCTTCCCTTGTTTAAAGCCTCTCACTCAGAATCTCCCAGCAGTCTTAGGGCCTAGAATCTGGTTTCTCAGTGCTTATCTCTTGAGCCTCCCTCCTCTCCTTGCAGTATTCTTGTATTTCTTGCCGTTTCCTGAGTATGCCGGCCTCTCTTGTGACTCATGTTGTCTTACTGTTTAGAATGCCCTTCCTTCTGCCTGGCCACTCTGTTCTGCAGGAGTTACTCAAGCATTGTCATCTTTCATCACACAAACACCATGGATCTAGGAAAAGAATTCCTTGCCAGGGCTCCAACCACATCACAATTTCTGGAGAACTTTTTGTAGTCTGAGAACTAGTGTTCTGCATTATTCATTCTGTGCCTCAGGGCCTCATACAAAGTGAACAATCAGCAAATAATAATTGAATGAACTGTTGATATTCCATGCTCTGTATATGAACGTACACAATACTCCTGCTATAATCCCACCTGCTTAGAAATTGGTCTACCAGTGGTCAAGCAGGGTATCACCAAACTGGGAAGCAGAATTCCATCTCCTTTACTGACTCTTCAGGCCGCTGTCTGAGCTTCCATTTTATTCATATGTTTAAAAATATTTATGTATTGAGTTCCTACTAGGTGCTGGTACTGTTCTAAGCGCTGAGCACAGTGGTGAACAAAACAGGTAGAGTTTCTTTCTCCTGGAATTCAAATTGCATTTGGAGAGCCAAAAACACATACATAAATGAATAGATACATGTAAATATATATGTCACATTCTTCTAAAATTCATAAAAAATGAAACAGGATAAAGAGGTTAAAGAAACAGGTGTGTAAAATTTTAAATAAAGATGGTCAGTAGAGGCATTTCTGCTAAGGTGATACTGAGCAAAGACCTAAAGGAAATAAAGAAACGATCACATGCATTTTTGTTTTTTAGGGAAAGAGCATTCCAGGAAGAGGAAACAGTAAGGTCAAAGAGCCTGAAGCAAACCCTTGCTTAATATAGTCACAGAAACAGCAAGGCTGCCATGGGGTTGTAGCATAGTGAACGAGGGTCAGGTGGTAACAGACAAGGTCAGAGAGTTGGCAGAGACCACATCAAGCAGGACATGAAGCTCATGGTGAAGTATTTGCTTTTTACTGGGAGGGAAATCTAATTGGAGAATTTGGAGTAGATCTGTGGCACGATCTGACCACTTTTTAAAACTCTGACTCTTCTACGGAGTGGATACTGTTGCTGGGGATGGGCAACGGTAAATGCAAGGAGACCAGTTAGGCACTGCTAGTGACATGGACTAGGGCAGTAGCAGGGAGGGCAGTGAAAAATAGTTCTAGATTTATTTTGAAGGTCTATTTCATAGCATGACATTTTTGCTTGAGAATTGGAATAGAGATGTGTGAGAAACAGAACAATCAGGGATGACTCTAAAATTTCAGGCCATTTACTGAGATGAGGAAGACTCTAAGAAGAGAGGATTTAGCATGGGTAGAGAAGAATCAAAGGATCAGAGTTAGATGTTGAAATATATAGATAAAATATAGATATTGATGTAAATACAGTTACACATAGATTATAGATATAGATTATACATCCATATCTATATATTTTATAGATATGTATCTTACAGATATGATACATCTATAAGTGGAAATCTTGAGTCAGTAGTAAGATAAATGAATGTGGGAAATTAGCGAGCTCGAAGTTTGTGAATAAAATCCAAGAATCGTCTAAACATGAAAGAATTTGCAGCCATAGGAGTGTAAGGCATCACCAAGGGAATGAGTAGAGGCACAGAAGATGAAGATCAGGAGCACAGGTTTAGAGGCCAGGAGAAGACATCAAAAGACACTGAGAAAGAGAAACATCAACTAAGAGCAAAACCAAGAGAAGATGTTGTCTTGGAAATCAAGTAAAAAAGTAGATTCAATGAAAACATTATCAGCTGTTTCAAATGCTGCTAGTAGGCGGAATAAGATGAGGACTGTGATTACCCCAGAATCTGGTAATGTGCCACTTACTGATGACCCTGACAAGTCCAGTTTGAGGGAGCAGTGGGAACAAGCCTGCTTAGAAGCAAGTTTATGGGTGGTTAGAGAGTAAATAGACAAAGGTATATACACAATTCTTAAAATAAGGCTGTTAGGCTAATTAATTTTTCAATTTCCTTATATTACTAATTTTTATTATTTAAAAGATCATAGCTATGTGATGTATGACAATATTTGCATGTGTTGCAAATTCAGAGCATTTGAGTTCAACCTAATATTCTGAGTACTGAATTATGCAGAACATACTTTATTTTTCCTTTGAGAATTCAGAAGGCACATTAATTTTTTTGGAGCCTCAGGGACACTTTTATTCTTGTCCATTATCATTGCACAGCAGAGCAGGTTAAATGTCACTTAATAGAATTCTGGATAACAGCTTATTGCATATATAGTCGTATTTGTCTTTTGCTTCATCCTTCCCTCTGTCCTGTGTATCCTATCATTGACTCATCAATCTATTTATCCATCTATCCATTCATTAATCCATATATCCACCCATTCATCCATCCATCTATCCTACACTTACTCATCAAGCATTGGAGACATTAATATCTCAGAGCATTCTCTATCCTTTTGTTGGAGACACAGATAGGGAGTCTCTCCTGACTCATGCAAGTCTCCCAAAGCAGGTTGCACAGAACAGGACCTGGTAGTAAGCAGGTGCAGAGCTATTAAAAGAAGAGAAAATATGTGAAGAAAATCTGAGGCCTTGTAGTGAGAAGACTGTTTTAATCATAAACCCAGAATGAACCTTGGGTTGAAACCATAAACACTGTGCTAAGCATCAGATTCAAAAGAAACCTTTGGAGAAACTTAGGTGTAGCGTCCATCCAGCCTGAGTCAGCCAAAGACGTTAGGATGAGGTCTTTATGGAGGGGTGTTAAAAGCCCACCTTCATGTTATGAAGGTCTAAGAAAAAGGTGCAGGACTGATAGCAAAAGGTAGTATGCAGTGCCAGAATAAAACATGATTAAAGAAATGAAGATCTTTCTATGATAAAGATATGATTAAGACATAAGGGAACAAATACAGTCTTTCCTTTTCCTTTTTTCTTTTTCTTTTTTTGTGTGTGACAGATTCTGGCTCTGTGCAGTGGCATGATCTCAGCTCACTGCAACCTCCGTCTCCCGGGTTCAAGCAATTCTACTGCCTCCGCCTCCCTCGTAGCTGGGAATACAGGCATGTGCCACCACGCCCAGTTAGATTTTGTATTTTTAATAGAGACAGGGTTTTGCCATGTTGACCAGGCTGGTCTCAAACTCCTGACCTCAAGTGATCCACCTGCCTCAGCCTCCCAAAGTACTGGGATTACGGATGTGAGCCACAGCGCCTGGCCTTTCCTTTCCCTTGATTCCTTCTTTTGCTATTCTCCTTCCTTTGCTGAGTCTATTATTTTTTCTCATACATAGCACAAAAAATATGATACAATCCATGGTGATGAAATTCAATCAAAAACACACTTCTTTTTTAAAGCACATTATTGAGCTTTCATCTAAATTAAGCCACCCGTTTGCATTTAACTTCATTTCTTAAGTTATATATCTATTTTTTTTCCTAGAAGACAGTTATTTCCCAGAAGTGACATTCTTGCTACTTTGTCAATGGGTAGAAAACATTGCATTATATGATACTTTAAGCGCAACTTTCAGCACAGCAACATGGATGAGCACAATGAATACAAGAGGGATAGCAAACTAGAAAAACGGTCTGCAATTTTTTTACTCTTTGCTCCTTCAGCAGGCCAAGGGAAATAACAACTTGGCATTATGGTAGGGGTTCAGAATCAAAGCCAGTGAAGCAGAACAAAGCCAGGCTATCAGATGGAGAGGCTTGTGGCTTCTACAGGAAGAAACTTTCCCTGCCAAAGGAAGACGCTCCTGGCACTCACACCTGCCTTTCTATCAGGCACTTAAGACAATTAAAGCAGTGGAGCAGATGTGCCTGGAGATATCAAATAGATGTACTTAATAGGAGGAGCAGAGAGCAAGATGACTTCAAGTTCTTGAGGAATATAAGTTGCTGCAATTAATGGAACTGAGAAGGCTCATTATTGAGACACTCCTTACAGGACGTGGATCTTCCTGAGGGAATTCTCTGCCGGGGCCTTACGGATTTTTACCTTGCTCAGGAGGATTCTAAGTCTTGGAATTGATTTCTGTTCTAAAGTAGGTTAGGCTTTCCCTCCTGCCTTGAAAAAAGATGTTTCTAGTAGTTATTGACAGAGAGAAAGAGTAAAAGAAAAATATCTTCAACCCCAGGGCCTGTTTCTGAATTAAAAAGGAGTAGCTATTCTTTACTGATGGATCTTAAGACTAATTACTAAAGGGTAAGAGTGCCTAAACTCTAGAGTGTTTTCATTCTTCCCTGTGGCCAGGATCCAATAATGCAGATATATATACCAAAGGACAGGAATGCCAATCGCTTTAAAAAGGTCGTAAGTACCTACCAGGAGCACAGTCTGGAAACATTATCCCCTCTCTAGCATAATCCTGCTAAGTGCAGAGTAGTATCCCTGAGCCCAGAGTTTCATCTCAACATTGTGGAATAGCATTTCTGAGCTCAGTTACTCTCATCTAAAACACTCTGATCATTCTACCAAGTTTACAAGGTTGTGCAAAGATGAAATAGCACCCATATAACTTAGTTAAAGTGTAACTTGCTATAAATTTTTATTAATCTAACTCAATTATTGGCCACTAAATTTGCTCAAGGGTAAGGATAATTATCACTGGATCCCCAGTACCTAGCATATTTTAAATATTAAATAAGCACTTCTTGAAATGTGAGAAGTTATTAGTATAATTGCTCTTCTTCTTACACATTGTTTTTTTGTGCTCCCATATAGGAACTGCTGGTTCCTAGCATCTGCTGAACTATTCTATCTATACCAGCCCTAATTCCAGCAAATATTATACTCTAGAGCTTGTGCTACCCAATCTGTTAGCCACTACCACATGTACTTACAGAGCCCTTGAAATGCAGCTAGTGCAACTGAGAAACCAAATTTTTAATTTTAACTAATTTAAATTTAAAAACTAGCACTACGTTCAGTCACGGGGAACTTTAAGTGGACTTGAAACATCATAGATTCATAAATCAACTTTTTCTCTATGTATTGGATCAAGTATTTCTGATGAAAATTTAGCATCCTAATTATGCTTTAATTCTAAAGAAACATAAAAAGATGCAAAAAATATTGCAATGAAAAATTTTATAATGTAAAAATCAGTTTTATAATGATTACATATTAAAATGATGTTAGTGTGAATATAAGGAAAAATACATTATTAAAATTAATTTCATCATCTTTTTGCATTTTGTTTACATTTCTAAATGTGGCTGCTAGAAAACTAAGAATTACATATGTTTCCTATATTGATATTGAACTGTGCTTCTCAAGGGAGCTGCCACTGATGGCTAGTTATGCTCTTTTTTCCATCAATACCTTGAACTTGAAACGCAGTTTGAGACTATTTGAAGTAAAGACGACAATGATGATGATGATGATCACTGTAACAGCAAAGATAGCACCTTGATTTTATTACCTATGTGGCATTCTAGAGTTTACAAAGCAATCTTACCTAGATCATTATATTAAACCTTATAACTCATTGTGATGTACTATAAAATGTATTGACGCTCAGAAGAGTCAAGAGACTTATCTTGTTACTCTGCTCATTTTTGGCAGGGCTTATATTGGAACCCATATGTCCTGACCCTAAACGGCTTTTTCTACCCATCTCACTGGCCTTTCACTTTTGCATTGTCTGTGATTTCTTTGAAGATATGTCATGTTGATGATAATAGTGTATTAAGCATAATTACCTACATTTGTAAAAAGTCTATTGAAATCAATTGGTGTTGTAAAGTTTATTCTCTGTAGGTTTATTGCCGAGTTAAAAATGAGGAAACTGAGGCCAGCACAAGAAAATTAGATGCCAATTTATTCAGCTCCCGGGTGAGGTTCTGTGGTCCCGGGGAGAGGGGCCAGGGAAGTTGCACCTGACTCCTCTTAGGAGTGGGGTTTTATAGGGAGTGAAGGTGTGCGATTGGATTTGGAGAAACAGGATGTGGACAGGGTGAGCTGCTATTGGTATGTAGGTGTGATTGCCGGTGAGCAGGCTAAGTGCTGAGTGCAGAGGGGATTTCCAAAGGTGGGGTTAGGTGCAGAGTGCAGAGGGGATTTCCAAGGCGGAGCTAGATGATGGGCATATTCTGATAAGGTAGTTTTCAAGTGGGGAGGGAGATGGGCATGTTCGAACTCCCGGCGAGGCAACCAGCCTTACAGGTGTACCATGCCAAATAGTGGCCAATGTTTAGAATTCATAACTAGCCCCTTGTTGGACCATATTTGGAGTGATTTACTTTTTCCCACAAATCAACAGGAACAAAGTTCAAATCCTAGCACTAAAATTTTTCATAACTCTCTGGAGCGAATCTTTCACTCAAATGCTGTCAAAGCACCTAAATGCCGGAGACCAGGAATTGCCTTCCACTTACATGGCCATACACTCATCCTACATGGCCATAAGTGTAGCTGCCTGCTAGTGAATGATTGTCTATTTTACAAAATTTAGTCTGAAACTTATTTATGTGACTTGTTAATGTGTGGAAAATTTTAAGGGAAGTACGAAGATGTAGAGTCTTCTTGAGCGCCTTTCTATATCATCTTCAGAAGTAATTTAATGACCGTATTCTATAGCCAACATCTCACAAACTGGCAAGAATGAAAAATGAAAAGAATTGCTGTAAAGTAGGGCAACATATGATCAAAGCAGATTCCTTTAATTTGTGTCCAATATCTCCCATGTGTTGGGAGATTTTATCATCTCATTTAATTTAAACATAAAATTGTCTCTTGAGAGAGATATTATTACCATTTTATAACTAGAGGCCGAGTCGAAAGTGGTAAGAGGCTCAATCATGAGCCTACTGCCATGGCTTGATGTCTTTATTTTTCCTTCTGTCTAGAATGTTACATTTGTGGTTCATTGCAATAAACACTAGACTTTGAATCAGAATTCAATCCAAAATACAGGCACTATACTTAAGATTATCAGTACTCAAGATTCAAAAAGATTCACAATGCTTAAGATTTAAATTCAGGCACAATATTCATTCTTTATCCAACATCATTGTACACATTTTTCATTCATTCATTTATTCATTCGTTCACAATGTGGTTGCTGATTACCAAACCGTAAGTTAAATTATTGAATGGGATGAAGATAAACGAGATGCATTTAGAAAAGTACTTCATAAAACAACAAATACTTAAAAGTGTTAATTTCTGTTTTTCACTAATATTGATGAAATAGTCTGTGGTTGAGTGGAGAAATACTATTACCTATTCTTGGAGGCAAAGATTAAAGCAATGGACACCCTCATCAGCCAGAATGGCCCAGGCCAGAAGCCATGGTGTCAACTTAGAAAACTCCTCCTTCCTCATCTCCACATCATGTCTGCAGCCTTAACTGCCTGACATCTGACAACTACTCTCATTCCCATTGCTGTTGTTTTGTTTAGTGTCTTGATCTTCTTGAATGGGCAATTGTGATGATCTCTTATCTTGCTTACTGACCCCAAACTTCACCTTTTTTCCACACTGCTGTCAGAGTCGGGACCCCTTAGTGTGGGCTCAAAGGTGATGATTTGTATCTCTAGCTGCTGTAAACCCCACTCACTCACCCCTGCATTCCAGATACACTCAAGACAGTTTCCCGGGCAAGTCAGACTGATTGAAATCTCCATGCCGTGATCATGAATCTGCCAGCACTCAGAATGCCCTTTCTCTGCTTCTTCACCTAATGAGCTCTTACTGATCTTTCAAAAGTTGGCTCATCAGCCACTTCTTTCAGATTTTATTTCCAAATCCCTTACCTCCAACACTTAGGTTAAATTGACCAACCTCTCATCCTTCTTTGTCATTCTTAAATAAACATAAAATATGATGTTCCTACAGCACTACCAGTAAATACTTAGCTGGAGTTTTCAATTTACAATAGAGGATCACCCGCCAAACTATAACTCCTTGGGATAGAGGGCTGTGTGTTATTCATCCCTAATGTTTGTCCAGAAGCAGGCACTCACTCCATATTTACTGAAAAAGTGAATTAATAATTATCTTTTTACTGCCTGAAATCTTTCAGTGGATGTTCCTTGTATATGAAATAAAATCTGAACTCATTTGAAAGCTATACCAGGCCCTTCCTCCCAAGGTTCTTGCATAATATAGAGTCTCAGCTCTTGCTGTGTCCATACAGTTATTCATAAACCCATTATACTAAAATATAAGCAATTCTCCCAATGAGCCTTAGGGTTTTAGGCTTCCAGGCCTTGACTCATCTAAGTTCACAGTGGAGTTATTTCGAGGTCTGGTTAGTCATGCCGTCCCTGCACTAAGGGCCAGATGAAAAAGGGCTCGTTGGAGCTCTTTGTTACCTATAGATCTAAAGAGAGTGGGTGTGCTGAAATGTAGGCCAGCCTTTAAAAAGAGAAACCTAAAATGTTTCTGGACCATTTTATATACCTTAGGTCTTGCCAATTCTGTCTCTCTCCAGCTGAAATTCTCTAAAGCTTCCCTGCCCTCTACTCTCACACCCTACTTGGTGCTCAGGTTTTTTTCTGTGGATGCATATGACTCTAGCTGTTTTCTAGTGCTGCCTATGTTTGCATCATAAGGTTCTAACTGGAATTTTGGTTGCAAGTGTCACCCACTTTTATCACCTCATCCTGACTACTTTCCTGTCTTCATGACTACTTGGTGGAAGCAGTGTAGATAGGCCACTTTATTCTGCATTAAATGTGTGAGTGCTTGGAAATGAGGAGGTGTGCTTTCCAAGAGAAGAGATGGAGTGAGCGTTCTGCAAATCCCTCATACCTAGTGAGTTCATTTGACATTCCCTGCACTATGTAGGCTAAAGCTGGCACACAGCAGTACCAGCATTTCCTCTGCTGCTAGCATGCGATTAAAAGCTTTGTAAAGCATTTGGTGATATTTAGTTAGGTGAAAAAATTACAAAAATGAAGGTTGCTTTTGCCTTTGTTCTTTAATCGAAGGTAGCTTATTTTCTATGTTCATTTGGTAATTTTTTTTCAAGTATTTATTGATCCCCAAGAAGCCTGAGTTGGACACTTAGAAAGGGAGATTCTCTTTTTCAAATAGGAAAATCTCTAACAAATTATTGTATCAGCTGCAAGAGGAGCAATGACTATCCATTCTTCCATTTCTCATTTCTATTTTTCATATTATCTGGTAGGTCAGTAACAGGCTGCAGTTTTAGGTAAACTTAATTTCTAGCTGACTCTGCCTTTCTGAACCCCTCTTCACCTGCCCTTATCTCTTAGCCAATTATGGCAAAGTCAGAGGCTATGTAAGAAGTTCTATCTTTATCATACGATGGGCTTTGGATTGTGCAATAAATAGGCTTAGTGTCTGGTGTGCCATGAATAAACGTTTGGTTAAGACCAAGTAGATTCCAAGTCACCGTTTTCTCTGCTCCCTGACTCCTACAGCATGCTGACACTTATTGACGGCATGTTGCCAGAGAACAAGGCAGGCCTGTTCCATTTGCCTCATAAGACAATGATCTTTCCTGAAACCAACCATGAAACTTGTGCAGCTCTTACCAGGTGATTATTTTCCTCTCTTTGATGCCTCCTTGATTTTCTACCCAAGGCTATAAGATACATGACATTGTCCTTAGACCACCACCACCAACTAGATTATATTAGTTACAGCCACCCACACTGCCACACGGGCCAGATTTGACATTCTCCCTGCCTCTGTTTCCCGAGCAGGAGTATTGACATCTGCCCAAACCATGCCAGGGCTTGCCTGTTGACTAGACTGAGTGTCACAGAGTCAGGCCCTGTCTCCTTTCATTCCAGTTTCTTTCCTCACCTCATTGTCCTTGTTGCAAGGCTCAAGTATACCACATAGTGAGGCCACTCTGGTTATCATTCTGAGGTATCACCACTCCAGTTATCATTCTGAGGCATCACCTCAGAATAAATCATCTGCTTTTTTCCATAGGCAAATATATTCCTTGTTGTATGTCATTTTTATGTTTAGTATTAAAAATATTAGCAGCGTGTTCTTCAAATTTGAAGAATTGAACGTATTACAATGTGTTCAAAAACACTTTGAGTTCTTATTTATTGTTGAAAAGACGAAGAAGCTATATGTGTATATAATTACACATATGTAATTATGTACATACACATTTAAGACATATGGCTACACAAATATATATAATATAAATAGAATATATTTATGCTATAATATTACTAATACATGTAAGAACCTTCATTTTTACAAGTTTATAGCAAAGGAGAAGACTATAAACACTTCAGTGTTAAATATGGAGTACTATTTAACTATTTAACTATATAACACTTCAGTGTTAAATATGGAGTACTATGGAGTATTATTTCATAAATGTTTTTTGAATATTTCTTCAATTAAAGGACTATAATATTGAAAGCCTTAATACACCACAGCATATATAAAGTATAAAGTACAGCCAAAACTGTTCCAGTAATTCAAAGAAAAGAAAGCAATAGAACCAGCCTTTGCTTTGCCACAGGAGGCACAGACAAAATTTGTAGCAATGCTTAATTATACTCTTTGCATCAACTCAGCCTAGATTGCATAATGAGAATGATGCTCCCAGCAGATAGACTATTTCATCTGGAAATAACAGTCTCCTATTCCACTGTGTAAGAGGTATATCAGCTACCTGCTCATATAGGAGGGCAGAGATTACCTCCATTTGCCAGTTGTCATAGGCCCACTACATTCTAAAAAATCAGATTGGATATTTTTAAAGAACACTGTAGGTTTCAGCTGTTATCTTGGATTGTGCATTATGTGTCATTTGGTGCAACAAAGATGACACTGTTCCCAAAACACACCTGAAATGGAGTTAATAAGGGAAAATGTTCAAAGTCATTATTTAATGACATGTTCCCTGGTAAAATGGCTAAACACGCGCGCACACACACACACACACACACACACACACGGTGTTCTTGAAGTGTAACTAGCCTTTTTAGACTACAATATCAGAGATGTTGTGTAGCTGTAAGGCACTGGACTTCTCCAAATCTCAGTTTCTATGTCTGTAATAAGGGGATTTATGATGCCCATTTATTCACATAGCTATTATGCACATAGCATATTAAAACCTTATAATGGCATTATTAGAGCTACTAATAAGAATGTGACAGATGACGATCATTCAGTAACTCTTATCTACTTCTCTATTCTCTTGTATATGAAATTTGAAGTGTTCTTGACAGTATTCCTTTCTACAAGCAGATTGTGTCCCAAGGACAAGTCTGTTTGGTAGACATACCACTCTATTAACTTAATCATCTAAATTAATCCTCCAGTCTGAATTAGTTTAAAACAATCTTGGCTGCTTTCACATTAGCTAATATGTAATCTTATGCTATAATGATAATAATAATGGCTTTCATACATTGATAATTGTGCATTTTCTTTATACCTAAAAGCTTTCCCAAAAGGTGAGAATTTATTCCCTTCATTTTGCAGATGAAAACGCTTAGGCACCATTAGATTAGAAGGCCTATCCTAGGCTCTACAGCCAGCACATGCCAAAGCTGGTAACCAGGCAGTGGTACTGGCACTCCGGCATGCACATTTCCAGGACACCACATGGCTTCTTTTTCTTTTCTCATCTGCCTACCTCAGCGGTCTATTAGAATCTGCATTACAGTCATGCTATTATCTTTACTGTAAGATACAATTCCAGGTATAGAGTAAATCCTAAATAATTTCATGAATAAAGGACTATTCAGCCCAACTAATCATATCATTCATCTTAATACATACCTTAAAAAATATTACATTAGGCCTATAAAATTCTTATTAGAAAACTAGAATCCCAACAAGAAAGGTTATTGTAATTAGTTACCAAAAATCAGTTCTAGGTTGTTTTCTCAAGGAACTTGTAATATATTTGGAGACTCCATATGTATAATACTAAAGTATTCCAAAACTGAATATCCTAAGCTAAGAGTGATGCAAAGTGCTTTGGTTATGTACTAGATTCTGCTTTGGCAGATCAGAAAAGTACCCATCGGGGGGTAATATCTGACTTGGACTTTGAATGATGAGCAGAATTTCAGTAGGTGACCATAGGACAAATGGCATTTTAAGCAGAGAGAGATGTATTTACAAAATCAAGAGTAATTTGTATGAATGACAGTTGTACTTAGGAATAATTTAGGCTGAATTAGAGACCTTCTAAAAATCCAGAAATCACTTGAGTTTGCTTCATTGAAAGCCAAACTAACCACAAAGCTGAGCATTTATCATTTATCTTTAAGAGTGAGAAACAGTGGCCAACTTTTTTCAAAATGTTTACCTTTATCTCTGTCTAGTAAGGCATGGCAGGGAAAAGTCAGCTATTGTCTTTGACTTGCATAGAACTAACTGAGTGTGAATTAAATGAAAGAAGCAGTAAAAGATGAGCCCAAGGAGAAGGAAAGGAGGGAGATCAGAGGAATCCTTGAAGTGTTAATTGCAATCATTGAAAAAGAGGTAACATGAAGCTGAGAGTAAGATGATCTGCTATAAATAGCATTTGAATGAGGAATATTGGAAGGTCAGCAGATGAGACTCTGATCGCTAAAAGTTATACATAACTTCAGACTAAGAAATAAGACTGTGATAAATTCAGAGAAACATGACATCAGATGAATTCAGAATTAAGAGATAAATTTTTACTCTGTGGGTTAAACCAGTTATATAGAAAGAGTACAGCTAAAACCTGCTCTCTGCAAAAGTAACTAAGAGTAAAATGCTTCCCCAAACAAATCAAGGAGAAAGGAGAGTCTGTGGAAACAGAATCATAAGACCAGGATGTGGTCCTAGGAAGGCAGGCCATGTAAAGGAAAATGTATGAACTCTGGTATAAAGCATGCTGAATTTTGCATGTTCTCTGTAGGTAGCTCTTACTGGTTGTGTTACCTTAGGCCAAGTCACTTTACTCCCCTGAACATTTGTTACTGTATCTGAATACTTGCTGCAGTTATACCTGAGGAAGCGGCATCCAGAGCCAGACTGCCTGGATTCAAAATCTAGCTCTACAACTTACCACCCGTGAAACTTGAGTGAGGCAATTAATTACCTTGCATCACTTTTCTTCATTTGTAAAATGTAAATGATTACTTATATGTCACATCATTCCTTAACATCATTTCCAGCAGGTAAAAGTCAAAACTATAAAGTCTTTTGAAAGCAATATGAAATACAATCATTATAAACTCAAGATGGGGTAGGATATTTTTCAACAAGAAACATTGTCTATAAATCACAAAGAAAAAAACTGATAAATTTTACTACGTTAATCACAAAGTATGCAGTAAACAGAGAAAAGACGTAAAATGGGAGAATATATCAGTAATTCATAGAAAATATAAAATACTGTATTTATACTCAATATAAAGTTAAAGAAAACCTGAGGGAAGAAAGAAGTCATTAACACATTCAAAATAATGGTTCATTAAGATTGGACAGGAAAGGAAGGAGATGTGTGTTTTCTTTCTTTTTCTTTCTTTCTTTTTTTTTTTTTTTTTTTTCTTTTGTGAGATGGAGTTTCGCTCTTGTTACCCAGGCTGGAGTGCAATGGCACGATCTCAGGTCACCACAACCTCCACCTCCTGGGTTCAGGCAATTCTCCTACCTCAGCCTCCTGAGTAACTGGGATTACAGGCACGTGCCACCACGCCCAGCTAATTTTTTGTATTTTTAGTAGAGACGGGGTTTCACCACGTTGACCAGGATGGTCTCGATTTCTTGACCTAGTAATCCACCCGCCTCAGCCTCCCAAAGTGCTGGGATTACAGGCGTAAGCCACTGCGCCCAGCGTGTTTTATTTCTTAAGAGGGGTAGTGGATACTTAGGTGTTCATTTTATTGTTATTCATATTTTATACATTCTTTTGTAAAGAGTACTCATTTCTCAGTACGTCTTTAAAATAGAGATTGTAATAAGTACCTACTTTATAAGGTTGCTGTGAAGATAAGCAAGTTACTTAGAATAGTGCCTGCAACATAGTAGGTATTTAAGCGTTAACTGTTCTTATATTAAGACATTAATAACACTGTAGAAACTTAATATAAGGTAGCTATTATTTTTAAGCTATTATCTCACGAAAGAATATGTTAACAGAGAGAAAGCAGTCTGCATTGCACCAGAATACAAGAAAGCCATCCATGGGAAGGCCTGCAATTTTACTTGGCAGGTTTGACCCTGCAGTGGAGGTGTTCATCACAGTATTGTAGTTCTATTATACTGGCCTTAATGATACCCCTTGCAGTCATAGTAAGTTCACATAATGACCCTACAGTTTCTTATATGACTGTTCTCAGAAGAACAGAATGTGTACATCAAATATTCTGCTCATTTGGTGAGTTTTCTCATTTATTAATAGAAAAACATCTTATTTTTGTCTCAATTTCTTGTGAGTAGAAGTCAGCTTCCTCAGTTCAGAGAGCATCAATCAGAGTTTTTCTAGATGGATGAAGCAGAGGACCTTAGTCATGATTCAGCCTCAGGGTGAAGCTTTGCCTGCTCAGCCCAGAAGACCCCTTTCTAATTAGTCTCTAACTACAAAAAAAAAAAATTGAAGAAATAAAGTTTTGAAAAGAGATTATGTTTAGGGTTCTTGTTAATGATATATGTCATCTCTTGAGATCATTTCAGTGTACTAAAATGGCCACCAGGCATTCTTTCTTGTGAAGAGTTCTGAAGTATTGCTCAGAGAATGTGAGTTAACCACGTAATGTAAGCAAGTTATCTGTGTTAAGTACACATGACCTGATGAGATCAATCCCAACAAACTGACTATTTTATCTAGTCATAATATTCTAGATTGTTAGAAATACTCTTCTAGATTATTAACCACAGGGAAAGGAAAAGGCCTTCAATACCAAGTGGGTCCTGAAGTTACGGAAAAACACTGATCACCAAACCAAACTGGGGAGTGGTTTTTCATGTTCATTTTAGAAAGACAAAAAATATCAGGATAAAAGCCACAGCTATTACAAAAAGAGAATGAACACTAGGCTTGGACTGTAAATGCAAAAGAGAAAAGATTCCCCAGGGAGCATTGTACTTGTTTTGTGTACAACTTAGAGAATGAAACGTGGAGTAAATCGACCTACTTTTGGGCTTTAGGCTTGGAAATAAACAAGTAATCAGAGGAACTACACATTTAGGTATGATTTGTACGTGAATGGAATTATAGAATCTGGATTTGAATATCTGTGCTCATATGTCAAACAGTATTATCAAAAATTTGAAGTAATAACCAAGGAAAATGATAGAGTTTATATAAAGTGATACTGTAATAAAGGGAGAAACATTGTGTTTTCTAACCTTAATATGATAGTAGTTGAAATTTATTTTAAAAGCTGAAAAATTTGACAGAGATAAATAGAAGCAGATCAAATTCCCATTAGAGCAGATAAATTGTTCTTAATGGTAAGCAGGTTGATAAATAGGAAAGAAAGTTCTCTCTCCACTCAAAATATCCAGGAGTGGTAACACTTGGTGATAAATGATATAAAAAGAAATCTCACAGAAGAAATAATAAGCCCAAACTCTAAACCTTTAAGCAGAAATTATGGGGGTCCTGCAATTAATTTTAAATATGAACAAATTGGAGTGAAAGTTATACACAGCACCAAAAGTAAATGAGGCAAATATAAGTCCAAGTTGATGAAGAAAGAAAAGATAGATAGATAAAGAGAGAGAGAGAGAGAGAGAGAGAGATAGATAGATGGATGGATGGATACTAACAGAACCTTTATAGGGCATACAAGAGAGAAAACATACAAAGAACATGTTAAAAATAGTGGTAAGAGAATAGTTTATTCTGGAATAGTTTTAGAAAACAAAACACACAGAAAGAATCATTTATTCATTCATTCATTGTTAGATAGTTATGGTGCAGAAGCCGGATGGATCCACACCCAAATTTTCTTTGAATGTCAAGACTGATGGTGAACACACATACACACACACACCAAGAGAATATGAACAGATTTATTACTTATAAAATTTATTTTTTTTAAGAGAGAGAACAAGGTAGACTACCCAAGCTGACCCACAGATGGCTTCACAGAGCAACAAAAAGAGACTGGCTTGGATTTTTAAACTGTGATTAGGCTTGGGGCTGTGGCAAAGATCTGGATTTGAATCTTTGACCTGCATTAAAGGAGAGAGCAGCTTGACTTTCTAATTAGTTTGCCCAGATATTTGGGAGAGGGTGATGGGCCCTGCATGTGCACTGTGGAAAGAAGGTGATAAATTTTTCTGACTGCAACAGGAAGGTATTGGAGGATTGGGAGATTTTGAGCAATCAGAATATGATCTGATTTACATATTTGAAAGCTTAATTCCTTTGCTTCTGTATTGAGAACAAATGGAGGGAACAAGAGTAAAAGCAGAAACATTAACTGGAAGGATTCCATAGCAATCCAGGTGGTTTTTACTTGGCAAGTAGCAATGAAGGTAGTAGCAAGAGGTTAAATTTGAAATATATTTTAAGAATAAAACTGACTGGACTTGGTGACAGATTACATTTAAAGTATGGGGGAAGAAAGAAGCATAGAATGATTCTTAAGGGTAAGTCTTGATCGAGCAGGTGAATAATGGTTCCATTTAATGAAATGGAGAAGACAGCCATTGGAGGCAACAGGCGAAGTTGTGTTGGGACATCTAAGTGGGGATGTCAGCTAGGCATTTTGGCATACCAGAAACAATACACTAAGAAGTCCATACATTTCAATGTCATCATTGGGTAAAGGCCAATCAAAAATTATGATTTCTCAATACACGTAAAAAGCAGTGTTTTCTTGTGTGTGAGCTGTTTGAATGTCTTTTTTTTGGGAAGTGTCAGTACACATACTTTGCCCGTTTTTTAATGGAGTTATTTATGTTTTGCTTGTTGATTTAAGTTCCTTATGGACTCTGGATATTAGGCATTCGTCAGATGCATAGTTTGTAAATATTTTCTCCTGTAGGTTATCTGTTTATTCTGTTGACAGTTTCTTTTGCTGTACAGAAGGCTTTAGTCTATCCCACTTGTCAATTTTTGTTTTTGTTGTGATTGCTTTTCAGGACTTAGCCAAAGATTCTTTGCCAAGGCCAGTGTCAAGGAGGGTTTTTTCTAGATTTTCTTTTAGGATTTTTATAGTTTGAGATCTTACATTTAAATCTTTAATTCATCTTGAGTTAATTTTTGTAAATGGTGAAAGGTAAGGGTCTAATGTTCATTATCACTAATCAACAGAGAAATGTAAATCAAAAGCACAATGAGATATCTACCAGTCAGAATGGTTATTATTAAAAAGTAGAAAAACAGCAGATGCTGGTGAGGATGTGGGAAAAAAGAGAACACTTATACATTGTTGGTAGGAATGTAAAGTATTTCAGCCACTGTGGAAAGCAGTTTGGAGATTTCTCAAATAACTTAACCCAGCAATCTCATTACTGGGTATGTACCCAAAGAAAAATAGATCATTACACCAAAAAGATGCCAGCACTCCTAAGTTCCTCATCACACTATTCACAATAGCAAAGACTAGGTACCCATCAATGGGGTACTGGATAAAGAAATTATGGTACATATTAATGTATAGTATAGAATACTACATGACCATAAAAAAAGAATGAGATCATGTCCTTTACAGCAACATAGATAGAGCTGCAGGTGATATCCTAAGTGAATTAAAAAAGAAACAGAAAACCAAATACTGCATGTTCTCACTTATACGTGATCCATGAGAGAGAGAGAGAGAGAGAGAAAGAGAGAGAGAGAGAGAGAGAGTGAGAGAGAGAAACACCGGGGGTGTGCAAGAGCACAGAGGAAAGACCAAGACTACAGGAGGACAAAGAACAAGGTGGCCATCTGCAAGCCAGAGAGAGGCCACACAGAAGAAACAGAATCTGCCACTACCTTGATCTTGTACTTCTAGCTTTCAGAATTGTGACAAAATATACTCCTTTTGTTTAC
Source organism: Saimiri boliviensis (assembly GCF_048565385.1). Classification (NCBI taxonomy): domain Eukaryota; kingdom Metazoa; phylum Chordata; class Mammalia; order Primates; family Cebidae; genus Saimiri; species Saimiri boliviensis. The sequence continues at coordinate 67,448,379 of NC_133459.1, forward strand.
GCCACCCAGTCAGGTACTTTGTCGTGGCAACCCTAGCAAACCAGCACACTTATTTCACACTAATTGGAGTAAGGCTTCCTGGCCTCTCTTACCACCTCTTTCTCTGATTGGCATTTTGGGAAATAAGCTAAGAATGCTTGGGTTGACCCTTCTCTTTTGGCTTCTTTCGTTTCATATCCACTTATCTTTAAAGAATACACGTTCCTGTCTGCTGTTGGCCAGAGCAGGTACTAGCCTTAGACAACTCAGTTGCTCTCTCCTTTCTTTGTCCTTGGAAGCTACCTGCCTGCTCTGAGCATGCTTTCTGCTGTTATTTCTGCTGTGAGTTTTATATTGGTAATCTCTTCCCCTGAGGAGGGAAGGCTATTCTCTTCCACTGCTGCCCAGGACTGGTGTTTACATTTGCCTAATAATGGGGTAGAGTTTTTACAATCTCTCTGTTACCCCAAACAACATTCTTAAGAGCTAGTTATTTAAGCCATTAATTAAACTGACTTTCTGTCTCCATCTGATTACTACTTTCTTTATTCCTTTTTGATTCCAGGTGGGTTAAAAAGGGATATGCTTTATTTTATCTTTAAACCTCAACACAAAAGAAATTGAACACCAAATTCGAGTAATTATAGGACTCTGGATCTGCTCATGATAAATAATTTGTTATGCACTAATTGATTATGGTCCCAAAGCTACTCAAGCCAATAAATGAACTGCTTCTAGACACACTCTGACTCTTCTCGACTAGAGATGACTAGTTGGTTGGTTTTGTTCAATGTTCCACCTGAAAATCAAATTTCTACTTTGTGCTTGTTCTTAATATTTTATCCTCTTATCTATTCTCTGGGTTTCAGACATTTTATTACGAATCCACTTTTCCCAAAGGTAAACAACACACTCAAGGAGAAGGAGAGATACAAGCAGCCCAATTTATACCTGGTTAACTGTTCTGCTAAGAGACTTGATTTTAGTAAAAAGAGAAATATTGGCTTGCCACGGCTGTCAAATTATCCAAGCTATAAAATTAATATAAGAATAATACTTGTAATTGAATTCACTGAGGATGTAGAATGTGCCAGCATGTGAGCCGTATAGCAGAAGTCTAAGTGCTGCATATGCGTTATCTAAATTAATTCTTACAACTTTATGATAAAAAGAGGTGCAGGGGGCTTAATGTATCTTGTGCAATTTTACCCAGTTGGCAAATGATGGAGTTGAGAGTTACACTTGGGCTTTCTTACTCCAAAGTCTATGTGTTCATCACAACTTGCCACTTGCTCTATGCCAGGAATAAGCATTGAGAGCCACTAAAAATCTTTCAACAGGGGGAAGAAATACACCACTTTGGGAAGTCGCAGTCAACTGGAGAAGATTAGCTACTAAACAAGTGACTTATTTTGCTTTACATTTTTTAAAAAGGAAGATTTTGAGTCACAATTAATAGAACATCTCTCATTTTTCTCCTAAAAGTACACTTGCATTTTCCTTCTTTTGTAAAATAGAAGAAAATAGGGATGTAGCCATTACGATAGTTGCCTTAAGCAAATTGGTGGTTCATGAATTACATTTTCTATTGTTCGACAAAACAGAAAGTCATACCTATGCAACAATACTGCATGATCTGCACATGTACCCCAGAACCTAAAGTATGATTTTAAAAAGTCAAACTGATTTTGTCAGAAACATAATCTTTTAGTGTTTAAAAATTCCCAAGTAGACCGTCTTAGAAAACAAATGTTAAAATTAAATTACCTGGTAAAACTAAACTCATATGTGAGAGCTAACCTAAAACTTACCCAGCACAAACAAGTAACCAAAGGGTTTTTTCATATTAAACTTTGTTGACAGAGCAAAAATTCCTACTTGATTCTTCTTTCTTACAAATAAATTTTCCAAGTATTAGCACATTTTCTTAATTGCCACTGGAATCATGCTATTCGCTATTAAAATCTAAATATGGATCATATGAAAATAACAGCGTAAGTAAAAGTGAGTCTTATTTCATGTGCTAGATGAGCTAATTATAGTTCTCAAAATGCATATTCCCTGATAAGTCACTCACAAAAAAATTTTAAAAACCGTCAAATGTGATATGAAGACCTCTAAAACCATGTGCAGAGAAATTTAAAGAGTATTAATGATATTCTAAAAGAGATGCTAGACTTGTTAGTGGTGAGCAAGGATGCTTAGATCATGCTAATGTTAAAACCTAACAGATTTCCTAAATGCCTTTCATATTGAGGCGAGAGTCCTGTTTCCATGGCAACCTGCAGTGAGTTAAGAAGAGTACTGTTAAACTGTATGGTGGTTTTGCTTAGTCTCTCTGAAAGAAAAATGTCAGAAGGAACCATTTCTCTATCCATGATTGTAATCAGAGATCCTCCACCTCCACCCACAAGTTTATCTTGCTGTTCCTGAAGAAGATATTAAGGGCAGTAAATCAGAAATCTATTTAATGATCTACTATGCTCTGCATGAGCTGTGGACCCTTTGCTCGTCCAAAAATCACATTTGCAGCAAATTAACATTGGCAAGTCTGGAGGAACGGATCAAAACAGATAAAGGTGCCAAATAATGAGCAGGATAAATAATAAGGAAAACATCTATGATGCCTTAATTCCTAGAGGCTACTTTTAAATTTGTTAAAGTAACTTCCTTTAGGGTAGTGCCTGACTCCCCTGTTTTTGAAACTCTGCTATACTTTGCATTCTGAAAGAAATGAAAATATAATGAATATTTCTGTTGTTCACAAGGAATCCAAATCAAAGCTCCGACAAGAAGTGTCCACCCACATGTTTGCTTCAGTTTTTCCTAATTCACTCATTACCTTGCCCAAAGCTCAAGACCAAGTGAACTCACCCAGAATGACAGGGGCAACATGTCCACTGGCAATTATCCCAGTCCATTCCATGGGAACAGTGCAAATGAAAATCAAAAATCCTGAAACAGGGCATCTGCTAGTCACAGAAACTCAAAGTCAGTTTTTTAAACTACATCTGTTTTGCTGTCATAGAATACTTGTAGCTAACATTTATTGCATACCTTTGAGTACCAGTCATTATGCTAAATGCTTTATATGCAGCATCTTAGTGATTGTCATAAAACTACAAAAGATGGGGATTACAAATATCTCTGGTTTTACAAATGAGAAAATTGCCTAAGATCACACTTATTCTAGGAACATTTTTAAAGTAATCAGAGGTAGACTTGAAAGCTTCCTCTCGCTCCCTTTTAAGAATTCTCCTGCTGTTTAAAAATTAATATATATTTTTTTGTTTACAAATGTATACACACATGCCTTTAGGAGTCATGCCAGCAGTTTAATTGAGTAAAGCAGTCTGGTAGGCATGGAGAGACAATAGAGCCTGGTGTGGACTTGGGCAGTTGGGAGGTTCACATGTACCAGCTTCTGCTGAGGTTTGTCATGTAGAAATGTAGGCTCAGTGTGACCAGATTTTATTTCTTTTCAAGACAATCCACTAATTCTAATTTTCATGTGAAATTTACACATTTCAAAAAATGGGTACCATAAAAGAAGTGTGAGAACCGAGATAAAAGATCTGACCCACGCTACCTGATTCCTTTCTCTGTGTTAGAAATTATTAATCCTTCTCTCCAAAAACAAAAATATTTCAAAAGAGGATTTCCCCACCACCATGAAAACATAACACATGGCCAAAATTTAGCATGGAAGTAGGGGTGGAAAATTTTAGGTTTTCATGAGCCTTTCTGGTAAATAAAATGAAAAGAATAGCTGCATAAATAGCATCTACGGGTAGTGCCTCTTCCCAATTTTAATTTTGTTTACTTAATTTCTCACAGAAAATTAATGCTTTCTCTTTTATTCAATGTTGTACATTTTATATCAAACAATTGAAGCAAAGCATAATTATATTTACTCTTTAATTAAATGAAATAACATTTTTTTAAAACATGTTCTGTAGTTTGGTTCTATGTGATGATGCAAGTGGCAAGTTTAACTTCATTCAACTGAGTGACAGCAATAATCATACAGAATAGAGATGAGTAATTTAGATTTTCAAATCTCCTGCTCTTGAAGTTACCCAAGGTGTCAAAAGTAGGAACATTCTTGAAGATACACACTTCCCCCAGCGACAGCTCATTTCAGACAGCAAGCAAGAATGAAGCTGAAGATAACACTGGAAAATGTTTACCATTGATTCTTTTAATATATTTACTTTTGATGACAGCAGGGCAAATTACATCACTAATTCTTTATACAGGAAAGAATAAATAAATCTGGCCTCCTGTTTTAACTTAACTGTTTGATTAACATGACAATGAACAACAAAATCTCCTCTTGGGAAGAAGGTATGGATATGTATGCTCAAAACATTTGCTAGATATTTTCTGAAGCAATGTTACTGTTACATTAAACAATCAATAAATTATTGTATCGGAATAGTGGTATTAGGAGATTCTTCACAATGTTTTACTACAGTCATTAACTGACCAAATGAAAGACCCAAAGTTACGTGAAAGTGAGCACGAATATAAAAATAAATTTGACTGCTCACAGTGGTCCAGCAATATGTGTGACGATTTATAAATATGGCCCCACGATGCTATTTTGGGAATTTCTTCCTAACCTTACAAAGCTGTAAAGAGAGACTCTAAAAGCAACCAAGCTCAAGCAGCATTTTGCCATTAATAGCAGCCGATTGGACCTAACGGATCTTTGAAATGAAAGCACATAAGGGTGGAAGTAAAAATTTGTTTCTAGAAATCTGAATTTGAGAGCCATGACAAGGAATCAGAACAAATATCTGGATCGCCATTTCCCTTCATTTGCACACTGTACTTTCCATTGACTGCTGTTGCTAAACAATAATGACAATAGAAGGGTGGTACTGTTTATATGTTTACTTATTTAATCTACGCAACTCTGAGACATAGTCATTGTTATCTCAGTATTATGGAGTAGGAGACTTGTGCCCAAAGAGCTGAAGTAATTGACCTAAGAAACTAATGAGGAAGAACCAGAGCACAAATATGTAGCCACCCTTGTTCATCTCAATGCCTATCCCATTCCAGTATTAGAATACTACTGCTGTATTTTTATTGTGGCACTGTGAATCCAGGACTTCACTGGATGACAAAATGCAGTTTCTGAGAGCTAAATAGGCTGAGGGAGCTCCTCCATTATTTGAGGAACAATCTTATCTGTAAAATGTCAATAATGCCTTTGCCTTTGTCAATTCCATGGAATTATTGTGAAGAACAAGGGAGTGAATGTGTATGTAAATGAGTTTTGATCAGTAGAGATCACCAGCAAACAAACTGTTAAATGACAACATTGGTTCATCCCGTCAATTAAATAGAGGAGTATTTACTTTGCAAGAGGCAATAAATGATATTCCTTTTTTTCTTATGAGTTGAAACAATCCAGACAGACAAGAGAGCTAGGCAGAAAGAGATCAAACTATGAGTATGAGAAGGTAACAGCATGAAGGACATGGCTTAGATGTGTGATAACAATGGAATTCCTAACTGTTCCTGCACTCCAGTCTAGACCTTTGAATAGACAAACAGAGGGAAATTTAAGTTTTCAGGTAACTCCCTTACTCTTTATCAGGAACATACCGGCCTGAGGAAAAGAGGACAGGAAGAAAGGGGATCCCTCACATTTAGGACTGTGGACTAGGTAAGCTTCACTGGATACAAAGTCACGGACTAGAGGCTCTACCTGCTTCTCCTACTAACTTGCTGTGAAAAATAAAGGATGGGACTAAAGGCATGGAGGGTTTAGGAATAAGCTTTCCCAATGGAAATTAGATTAGCGGATGACAAAAATCGCCCAAATAGTAATCTCAATCTCAACTGTATATTTGTTGTGGAATCATAGGCCACTATTTCAGTCTAAATAAAAATAAGTAATAAAGATTGAAACTTGACTAAGGCAAATGATAAGATCATCATGTTTAAAACTGTGAAAAGTTTCTGCTTAAGACAAAACTTCCCAGGCTAAATTGCATTATTCAGTTTGCCCCTCTAGTTCCTCATCTATTAAGTATGTTGGTATTTATTGTACATCTGTCATTCTTCTCCTCTTCCCTAAATAGAATTAAAGATTATGTTAGGAATAAGGTTAGATGGAAATTTAGCTTTACCGAGAGCCACTTAGAAAAGTTTTGACTGAAAATATCTCAGAATAGTTGTCATTCTGAATTTGGTCTCATTGTTTCTCTCTAGCCTCACTTTCCCAAGTTGCCTCCCACATACACATGTTATCATACGACTTGTGCCCCAAGCACATCTGTGCTTCCCACAATCACCCAAGGACTCAAAGCTCCTTCATACATGCAACCTTTTGTATTTCTGATTCCCTCTGTCCAACATGCAATGACGTCTCTTTGTTGAACAATGAACTCTTGCTCATTTTTGAAGATTGAGCCTGTGAGTTACTACTTGAGGAAAGTTTTCTATTACTCCCAGAGCCAACCACTATTCATTTCTCCATCAAAGCACTTACCATGTTCTATGAGTAGCAGGATGTTGTAAATGAGTCCAAATTAAGTCAGGCTCTGTGCATTGTCAGTGGGTTGATGGACACAATTTGCATATTTTCATGAGACTCTTAGTTTTTTGGTTAAAGGACAAGGACAGGTATTTTTGTTTCATTGGTTGTTTCAAGCTTTTAAGAGGCAAACAGAAATGGAAAACAATGGAGCATATATTCTTGCCTAATCTCTTGAATAGGTTGTTCACTTTTTAGATAGTGAAAGTCATGGCTGGAGACTGTTTTTTTCCAAGTCTGTGAGACCCTGGGCATCAATGGCTCTGTGTCAGACACCGTAGTGATTAAATTCAACTAAGATCAAAGCAGGGGCAATTTTTTCTACACCACTCTGGCACAGAAAAGAGGAGTGACTTAGAACCGACATCAACAGTAACCACAGTGAAGTTCCCACCAACAATTTTATAAGAACAAGACAATGTTATTCCTCTCTTCCTGTGGCTGGCTTTGTCAGTGTGTCTACAATAAAGTCCCTGCAGCTGATAGATCAGTTTATGTGCTAGAAAAACCACCCACTGGCTATTTCTAGGAATCTTTGGAGATATTTCACAGGAGGCAGAGAGTCTTGAGTGGCCAGGTGAAAGAGAAAGGCTAGAAATTTGAGGAACACAGAGTTACATATTCTATGGAGCATTCAAATTTAGCACACAACTGAGTAGATTTCATTGCCATTGTGATTACTATCATAATTGTATTCTTGCATATGTATATATTCTTATACATTGTGCACTTCTTCTGATCAGAAACAACATTTTGATAACCAAAGATGCATTTTATCCAGTAGGCACTCCATGCATGATTGCTGAATGGAAAAATGAATGGAAATAGATTAAATCAAAGCACAGAAGTGATCATTGCTTTGCACAGGTATTGTTTACAGTCATGCATACTATTCTTTATGTATCAGGAATCCTTGTAAAGTTACCTAGAATCATGAAACAGCAAAGTGAAATTGAGAAGACTGCTAGACATGAACATCTTACCGAGGCAAACAACCCACATAAGTCTACATTTCTATTTTGTAGGCCACACAGTTTTCTCAACTATTAAATGGTGCTTCACCCCCAGAAAAAGAGTAGCGTAGTAGTTAAAACTGCAGCTTTAGAGCAAAATTGACTGGGTTGAATTTTCAGTCTACCACTCTCAAGCCAAGTGGCATTGGCTCTCTATATTTCAATTCTGTCATTTGTAAAAGAGTAAGAATAATACTACCTACCTTCTAGGATTATTATGAGTATTAGATTGATATAATTAAAGTGGTAATAAAAGTTTTGGCACATGGTAGGCGTTCATCAAACATTAGCCAGAGTAGATACTGGTTTGCTGAATGCTATTTCACTTAGTAAGGTCTTGCGCTGGCCCAAAAGGTAGTGATTGTAGCCACTTACCCAGGTCAGATTTCCTATACCTCAGTTTCACTTTTGTAATATTAAGGAGGCTAGGACTGAAGGGACAGATTGAACGTTGGCAATAGCACATGTTAAATTTTTTTTGTAAAAAGGTGTTTTAAAGTACCTATTTATACTGCAGCCACATTTCTGGTTCTGTGGAGGGAAAATAAAAGTCAAATGCTTTTTCAAACTTTATCCTTGGTCTTTTCTCTTTCATTTTAACATTGCCCCTACCACTCATGGTTATTGAACTCCTATGGAGAGACTGGTTTCCTAGTGATACGTGTATTCACACAGTTGCAAGCCCATAAATTGACCGATCGTTAGGTGAGAACAACTCATTCCAGTTTGGCCACTACTCAGTCCTAGAGAGTTGCAATTAGAATTCTAACAATTGCTTTATGAGAGAACTCCCAGGGAAAAGGTTACAGCAAAGGAGCACAGAGATATTTAGGAAACACACAGAGTCGTAATTAAAAATAAGAATTTGTGTTGGGAAAACGCATATGAAATAAGGAGAACAGTTTCTGCTCACTGGCAATGTGCCCATTTCTTTTGCAGGTAGCATGGGATGCTGTTTTCCCCTGATGGATCATGTTTTACTAATCGCAGTGTCAGTTCATTTGAAACACCTTGCTGTGAGTCAGAGTGAGGTGGCTATGAACTCAGCAGAAGTCATGGCATTCTGAAAAGTCAGGCACAATAAACACAGGTTTTGTAAAGACTGGGGAGGTGGGGAAGTTAGATTTCAAAGGGAGCCAGCTAGGCGTGCTCAGTTTTGCAAGAGAAATTGTCGTCAGTCACTTTTGTGCATTGCCTTTTTCTCTGCAGAACATGAATGCCAAGAGAGAGAATCCAAATTCCTATTTTTTATTATGTGTCGGTCTTGTTTGCTGTATTATTGAGATTGTAATTTATCTTCATCAGGCTGTATTTACAGTATTATCATGTGTTGCAAAATATGGCAGGTTTTTATTATTACTGCTTTTATGCTGAAGCCATATTGAAAAGGGGCTCTGAAGAAACTTGAACACTTGGAAAGAGAAATTTGCCTTTTGCTGCATGACTAGTTTTCTCTCTAATTTCTCATCAGATTACTTCAACATTTTCTTTTTTTTTTTTTTTTTTTTTTTTTTTTTTTATTGCATTTTAGGTTTTGGGGTACATGTGATGAACATGCAAGATTGTTGCATAGGTACACACATGGCAGTGTGCTTTGCTGCCTTCCGTCCCCTCACCTGTATCTGTCATTTCTCCCCATGCTATCTCTTCCCACCTCCCCACCCCCCGCCCCTCCCCCATTTCCCCCCAACAGACCCCAGTGTGTAGTGCTCCCCTCCCTGTGTCCATGTGTTCTCATTGTTCAACACCCGCCTATGAGCGAGAATATACGGTGTTTGATTTTCTGCTCTTGTGTCAGTTTGCTGAGAATGATGGTTTCCAGGTTCATCCATGTCCCTACAAAGGACGTGAACTCATCGTTTTTGATGGCTGCATAATATTCCATGGTGTATATGTACCACATTTTCCCTATCCAGTCTATCATCGTTGGGCATTTGGGTTGGTTCCAGGTCTTTGCTATTGTAAACAGTGCTGCAATGAACATTCGTGTGCACGTGTCCTTGTAGTAGAATGATTTATAATCCTTTGGATATATACCCAGTAATGGGATTGCTGGGTCAAATGGGATTTCTATTTTTAGGTCCTTGAGGAATCGCCACACTGTCTTCCACAATGGTTGAATTAATTTACATTCCCACCAACAGTGTAAAAGTGTTCCTATTTCTCCACATCCTCTCCAGCATCTGTTGTTTCCCGATTTTTTAATGATCGCCATTCTAACTGGTGTGAGATGGTATCTCAATGTGGTTTTGATTTGCATTTCTCTGATGACCAGTGATGATGAGCATTTTTTCATATGTTTGTCAGCCTCCTGTATGTCTTCTTTTGTAAAGTATCTGTTCATATCCTTTGCCCATTTTTGAATGGGCTTGTTTGTTTTTTTCTTGTAGATCTGCTTTAGTTCTTTGTAAATTCTGGATATCAGCCCCTTGTCAGATGGGTAGACTGCAAAAATTTTTTCCCATTCTGTTGGTTGCCGATTCACTCTACTGACTGTTTCTTTTGCCGTGCAGAAGCTGTGGAGTTTGATTAGGTCCCATTTGTCTATTTTGGCTTTTGTTGCCATTGCTTTTGGCGTTTTGGTCATGAAGTCCTTGCCTACACCTATGTCCTGAATGGTTTTGCCTAGATTTTCTTCTAAGGTTTTTATGGTATTAGGTCTGATGTTTAAGTCTTTAATCCATCTGGAGTTAATTTTGGTGTAAGGTGTCAGGAAGGGGTCCTGTTTCTGCTTTCTGCACATGGCTAGCCAGTTTTCCCAACACCATTTATTAAACAGGGAGTCCTTTCCCCATTGCTTGTTTTTGTCAGGTTTGTCGAAGATCAGATGGTTGTGGGTATGTTGTATTTCCTGTGAGGCCTCTGTTCTGTTCCATTGGTCTATATCTCTGTTTTGGTACCAGTACCATGCTGTTTTGATTACTGTAGCCTTGTAGTATAGTTTGAAGTCCGGTAGTGTGATGCCTCCCGCTTTGTTCTTTTTGCTTAGAATTGACTTGGCTATGCGGGCTCTCTTTTGGTTCCATATGAAGTTTAAGGTGTTTTTTTCCAGTTCTGTGAAGAAGGTCATTGGTAGCTTGATGGGAATAGCGTTGAATCTGTAAATTACTTTGGGCAGTATGGCCATTTTCATGATGTTGATTCTTCCTAACCATGAACATGGAATGTTTCTCCATCTGTTTGTATCCTCTCTTATTTCATTGAGCAATGGCTTGTAGTTCTCCTTGAAGAGGTCCTTTACGTTCCTTGTTAGTTGTATTCCTAGGTACTTTATTCTCTTTGTAGCAATTGTGAATGGCAGTTCGTTCTTGATTTGGCTCTCTTGAAGTCTATTACTGGTGTATAGGAATGCTTGTGATTTTTGCACGTTGATTTTGTATCCTGAGACTTTGCTGAAGTTGTTTATCAGTTTCAGGAGATTTTGGGCTGAGATGATGGGGTCTTCCAGATATACAATCATGTCATCTGCAAATAGAGACAATTTGATTTCCTCCTTTCCAATTTGGATACCCTTTATTTCTTTTTCTTGCCTGATTGCTCTGGCTAGAACTTCCAGTACTATATTGAATAGGAGTGGTGAGAGAGGGCATCCTTGTCTAGTGCCAGATTTCAAAGGGAATGCTTCCAGTTTTTGCCCATTCAGTATGATATTGGCTGTTGGTTTGTCGTAAATAGCTTTTATTGTTTTGAGATACGTTCCGTCAATACCTAGTTTATTGAGGGTTTTTAGCATAAAGGGTTGTTGAATTTTGTCAAAAGCCTTCTCTGCATCAATCGAGAACACAGACCTGGAACGAGCAAACCTAATAGACATTTACAGAACTCTCCACCCCAAATCCACAGAATATACATTCTTCTCAGCACCACATCACACCTACTCTAAAATTGACCACATAATTGGCAATAAATCACTCCTCAGCAAATGCAAAAGAACAGAAATCATAACAAACAGTCTCTCAGACCACAGTGCAATCGAGTTAGAACTCAGAATGCAGAAACTAACTCAGAACCGCAAAGCTTCATGGAAACTGAACAACTTGCTCTTGAATGTTGACTGGATAAACAATGAAATGAAGGCAGAAATAAAGATGTTCTTCGAAACCAATGAGAACGAAGACACAACATACCAGAATCTCTGGGACACATTTAAAGCAGTCTCTAGAGGAAAATATATAGCAATGAGTGCCCACATGAGAAGAAAGGAGAGATCTAAAATTGACACCCTATCATCAAAATTGAAAGAGCTAGAGGAGCAAGATCAAAAAAACTCAAAACCTAGCAGAAGACAGGAAATAACTAAGATCAGAGCAGAACTGAAGGAAATAGAGACACAAAAAACTCTTCAAAAAATCAATACTTCAACATTTTCAAGCCTTCAGTGTTTTGCCGTTTCCCTTAGAAAATCCTGTGAAGATAAAATACAGGAAAAGTTGCAAGGTATAATACGAGCCACCCAGTTACATTTGAATTTCAAATAAACAATGAATACTTTTTCAGTATAAGTATGCCCCGTATATTGCAAATGTTATATGGCACATACTTGTGCTAAAAAAGTTTTTTTCTTTTGAAATCTCAAATTCAAATTAAACTGGTAGTCTTATATTTTTATTTGCTTAATCTAGCAAACCAGCCTTAGGACAAAAGTCTTAAATCCATAGCTACGTTATATACGGTGTTTCTCCTGTATACAGTTTCAATTTCATTAAAAGCCACTCACACTCCACCTTTTGTGCTGAGCCATATTCAACTCAGTTTATTAAATATACAGTCATGTTCCTCACAATGGCGTTTCAATCAATGAAAGACCAAATATATGATGGTAGTCCCATAAGATTGTAATGGAACTGAAAAATTCCTATCACCCGATGACATCATAGCCATTCTGTCACAGAGCAATGCATTACTCATGTGTTTGTGGTGATGCTAGTATAAACAAACTTACTGTATCGCCAGTCATATAAAAGTACAGCATATAGTACACACAACTACGTTCAATATATAATTCTGGGTAATGATAATAAATGACTCTGTTACTGGTTTATGTATCTACTGTACTATACATGTTATCATTATTTTACTTTACTCTTTATACTTAACATATGTTAACTGTAAAACAGCTTGAGACAGGTCCTTCAGGAGGCATTGCAGAAGAAGGTTTTATTCTCATAGGAGATGACAGTTCCATGTGTGTTATTGTTCCTGGCGACCTTCCAGTGGGATAAGATCTGGAGGTGGAAGGCAGTGACATTGATGATCCTGACATTGTGTAGGCCTAGACAAATGTGTGTGTTTGTGCCTTTTTAATGTTTAAAAAATAAATAAAAATTTTAAAAATAGAAAAAAGCTTATAGAATAAGAATATAAAGAAAAAATATTTTGTACAGTCATACAATGTACCTTAAGGTCAGTGTTATAAAAAAGAGTTAGAAGTTTCAAAAAATAAAGTCTATAAAATAAAAACTTACAGTAAGCTAAGGTTAATTTATTGAAGAAAGAAAAACTTAACATTTAGCAAAGTCTGAAGTGTACAGTGTTTACAAAGTCTGGACTAGGGCACCGTAAGCAATGTCCTAGGCCTTCACATTCACTCACAATTCACTCACTGACTTACACGGAGAGATTTCCAGTCCTGCAAGCTCCATTCATGTATGTGACCTATACAAGTGTACCATTTTAAAAATCTTTTGTACTATAATTTTACTGTAACTTTTCTATGTTTAGATATGTTTAGATACAGAAACACTTCCAATTATATTTGTCTACAGTTTTCAGTACAATAACATGCTAAACGAGTTTGTAGTCCAGGAATAATAGGCTATACTATATAGCATAGGTGTGTAGCAGGCTATACCGTGTAGGTTTATGTAAGCACAGTCTATGATGTTTGCACAAGACTTAATTGCCCAATGTAGCATTTTTCAGGACATATTCCTGTCCTCGGGTGACTCATTATTGTATTTTATGTTCTCCATGCCATGCCTTTGCAATACTATTCCCTTAGCCTAGACAATTCCTGCTTCCACCACCAACAACCTATTTCTTTGCCCAGCCAACTGATATTTGTTCAAATCTTTCAAAGTTTCACCAGGAAGACCAATTTTTTTAGTTTTGTCCTAGTTTGGGTTTTAGTGGAATAAAAACCCTACCAAGCACTTTGGGAGAGTGAGGTGGATGAATCGCTTGAGGTCAAGAGTTCAAGACCAGCCTGGCCAACATGGTGAAACCCCATCTCTACTAAAAATACAAAAATTACCTGAGCATGGTGGCACCTGCCTGGCCAGCTACTTGGGAGGCTAAGGTGGGAGAATCTCTTGAACCCGGAAGGCAGAGGTTACAGTGAGCCAAATGGTGCCAGTGCACTCCAGCCTGGGTAACAGATTGAGACTCTGTCTCTAAAACAAACAAACAAGTCTGTCTTGACCTCTTGAATTTGCATTCAGTTGAGAAATAAGGCATAGAGAATAAACAGAAAGAAATCAAAACTGTCTAAGGAATATTATTATAAATTTGCAGCCAGGTAGACCTCTACTTTCCTTGAATTTGACCTGATCTCCCAAACTGTAGGCCTTAGAGGCAAAACAGAAAATCTGAGATGAGCATTTTTTCCCTAACTGATGAATCAGATAAGTCACTCCTCTTTCCTTGGGGCTGGAGAGAAATTTGGAGGGTTTCTTCTAAAGCTTTCCTTGAAGGGAGTTGAGTAAAAATTTTCTCTGCTTTCCACTCTGAGTTTGAAAAATTTGGAATGTGAAATAAGTGTGTACCCACCAGATTTTTATTCTCTGAATGAGATTGTCCATTAAGTTATGGTCAGCTATTGGTGCGGCCAGTTTATTGGTGGGAGGTTAGGATGATTGCACTATTACCTTCATGAAGCCACTTCACCATACTGACCACTGATCCTTTGTGATCCTTCCAGGCAACTGGTGGGTACTTTAGTTTTGCCCTCTAGAAGACCCTGAAATGGGGAAGAATTGAATTAACTTGGAATTCCTTCTTAGTCCTGAGTAGAGCATACATTCTTTATTTAATTTTCCATCCTGATTTATATCTAGCCATGTTGTCTAGGAATAATGCTAAAAAATATAAATGTGAATAAAAATAATTTATTATGAATAACATGAGTCAAAATGGAAGTCCAATGATTACATCTCTTTTTCTTTAAATGTTAAGACATAATAAAGTGCAAAATATATTTGGTCATGCTCAGTCACTTCCTTTACCTGCTCAATCTGACTCAGAGGCATCCCCAGTTTGAGGACTGTGTGGAGTTGAGATTGGGTAGATAGCCACCTGGGCTATCTTCTGCTAATAGCATAGTTTCTGAGGCGTGTTCAAAGTGGAAATAATCCAGACTAAAACCCCTCATAGGCCATGACTTTTCTAATATTTGGACACAAAAGACTGTTATAACATCAGCCCCATCTTATAAAATTTAAAAATTCAAGTTAAATCTAGCCTCTACAGAAATATTGTTCTGAAAACCTAGTACTCTCTATTATCCAGGTCCATGTAATTGTTGACGAAAATGAGAGCAGATATTCGGTCACCGAGGGAAAAAGGAGACATACAGAGAAATATTGGCTTTGAGTTTTGCCAGGTTGCATGTCAGCTAATGTCAGTTACAGGAAGGCTACAGCCTATAAAAATTAAACTAAAGAAAAGTCTCTCATAAGTTCAATTGCAGCACCGTGTTTGCCATGAAGAGAGGGAAAGTTGGGGGATGGATCTACTTCTGCAAACCAGCTCAACTCTCAGAGAATCGCATTTGAGACATTCCTGCCCTCTTTCAAAGACACTGAAACTGAGCACAAATGTCAGTTTCCATCATCAAATCTTATTAGACATGCCTCCCCTTTCCATCTGGCATGTGCAAAATCTAATTGCATTTTCTTCTAAATTCCTATCACTTAAGAGTGGGAGATTATGTTGTATGTTTCGTCTGGTGATACAGACTCCACTCTTCTCTTATGAGCAGGCATTTTTTGTCTTGTGCCAAAGCAGTCATTACTACTGCCTCTTGCTATTAAAGTTCTTGACACTTGAAATCTGTCTTTTCCACTTTGGTTTATGCTGGGAAATCACATGCAGCTTCCTGTATTGTAAATGAATGCTATTGGTGCTTCTGAATCCTGAGCTCTGCGGGCCCAGTGAGACCAAGATGGCTGCCATTTTCCACCTTTTTCCACCTAATGCCTTACCTTTCCAGGTGCCCTTCAGAGAAGCAATCCCAGTCTTCTTTCTAAAACCTCAACTGTCTTTTTCCATTCCTTACATTTCATCATCCTTACTGACCCAGAGATAATAAAACTATCATGCTTTTTAATACATTTTAATTGTTTTGAATTTCTATTTTTTCCATTGTTACTGTTCTTTCAGAAATAAGAAATAAAAATATTTTATAACAGTCTGTCCCTCCTTGATTTGTTTGTCAAGCTTGACTTGTAAAGGCTGAATATTCTGAATACATTTCTTCTCAGTTCACAGGTTTGCAAAAAATTCATGGAATTGTTTCTCCACATCAATGCAAGAAGATCCGCCATTTTTTTCAAGATGTCAACTAATTATTAACAGAAATTAACACACTTTTGTGGCCAATATCATAGTATAAGTCTCCACTTTAAAGCCATAGTCTAGGCTTATGTAACCAACAAAACAGAGAACTAACTTGGTAGAGGAGATGATGACCCAGGATTCATTCAACCTAAATGAATCCTAGAGTTTAGATATGTTTCCCACTTAGCTCTGCACCATGATCAAAGCTACATAAAGAACAGAATTTGGAGCCCCTGAACCTATGTTTCTTCCCTTTACCTGACACAAACACATCAGTGTTCAGTAATCCTCAATGGCACTTAGCTGCCTTTAGAATTTAGAAGTTCAGACTTTTAGAAATTCAGTAAATGCAGAGAAAAAATTGTTCTGCCCACCAAGATGTCAAAAAGCCTGTGTATTGAAACTCTGCCTATTTTAAGGTGCTGTTCAGGTAGAATCATACTCTCTTTCCTCTATAATGTGATTCTTTAATTGTGCCTTCTTAAATAAAATCAACGTCAGTCACAGAGATCTGCACAGTCTTAGCTTATAATCTCCCAAGTGTCACCATCCTCAGTGACTAAGGGCAAGGCCCCACATTGTTAAATTTACTAATGTCCTGCTATATCTCAATGCATCCTCAACTTAAGCCCAAGTTCTCAATTTCTCTATTTGCCAGTGGGTTAATTTGACTCTTTATTATTATTGTTATAGTTTAAGTTCAGGGGTACATGTTTAGGATGTGCAGATTTGTTACATAGGTATACATGTACCATGGTGATTTGCTGCATCCATCACACCATCATTTACATTAGGTATTTCTCCTAATGCTATCCCACCCCTAGCTCCCCAACCCCTACAGGCCCCAGTGTGTGATGTTTCCCTCCATGTGTCCATGTGTTTTCATTGTTCAACTCCTATTTATGAGTGAGAAAATGCAGTGTTTGGTTTTCTGTTCCTGTGTTATTTTGCTGAGAATGATGGTTTCCAGCTTCGTCCATGTCTCTGCAAAGGACATGAACTCATTCTTATTTATGGTGGCAAAGTATTCCATGGTTTATATGTACAACTTTTTCTTTATCCAGTCTATCATTGATGGGCATTTGGGTTGGTTCCAAGTCTTTGCTATTGTGAACAGTGCCACAATAAACATACATTTGCATGCGTCTTTATAACAGAATGATATATAATCCTTTGGGTATGCACCCAATAATGGGATTGTTGGGTCAAGTGATATTTCTAGTTCTAGATCTTTGAGGAATTGCCACACTGTTTTCCACAATGGTTGAACTAATTTACACTCCCACCAACGGTGTAAAAGTGTTCCTATTTCTCCACATCCTCTCCAGCATCTGTTGTCTCTGACTTTTTAATGATCACCATTCTAACTTATGTGAGATGGTATCTCATTGTGGTTTTGATTTGCATTTCTCTAATGATCAGTGATGATGAGCTTTTTTTTCTTAGGTTTGTTGGCTGCATAAATGTCTTATTTGGGAAGTGTTTATTCATATCCTTTGCCCATTTTTTGATGGGAATTTTTTTTCTCATAAATGTGTTTAATTTCTTTGTAGATTCTGGATGTTAACCCTTTGTCAGATGGGTATATTGCAAAAATTTTCTTCCATTCTGTAGGTTGCCTGTTCAGTCTAATGATACTTTATTTTGCTGTGCAGAAGCTCTTTAGTTTAATTAGATCCCATCTGTCAATTTTGGCTTTTGGTGCCATTGCTTTTGGTGTTTTAGTCATTAGGTCTTTGCCTATACCTATGTCCTGAATGGTATTGCCTAGGTTTTCTTCTAGGATTTTTATGGTGTTAGGTCTTATGTTTAAATCTTTAATCCATCTGGAGTTAATTTTTGTATCAGGTGTAAGGAAGGGATCCAGTTTCAGCTTTCTGTATATGGCTAGCCAGTTTTTACAACACCATTTATTAAACAGGGAATTCTTTCCCCACTGCTTGTTTTTGTCAGGTTTGTCGAAGATCTGATGGTTGTAGATGTGTAGCATTATTTCTGAGGCCTCTGTTCTGTTCCATTTGTCTACAACTCTGTTTTGGTACCAGTATCATGTTGTTTTGATTATTGTAGCCTTGTAGCATAGTTTGAAGTGAGGTAGCATGATGCTTCCAGCTTTGTTTTTTTGGTTGGTTGGTTGGTTTTTTTCATAGGATTGTCTTGGCTATGTGGGCTCTTTTGTGGTTCCGTATGACATTTAAGGTGTTCTTTTTCCAATTTTGTGAAGGAAGTGAATGGTTGCTTAATAGGGATAGCATTGAATCTATAAATTATTTTGGTCAGTATGGCCATTTTTACATTATTGATTCTTCCTAACCATGAGCATGGAATGTTTTCCCATTTGTTTGTGTCCTCTCTTATTTCCTTGAGCAGTGGTTTGTAGTTCTCCTTTAAGAGGTCCTTTACATCCCTTGTTAGTTGTATTCCTAGGTATTTAATTCTCTTTGTAGCAATTGTGAATGGGCATTCACTTATGATTTGGCTTTCTGTTTGTCTGTTATTGGTGTATAGGAATGCTTGTGATTTTTGCACATTGATTTTGTATCCAGAGAGTTTGCTTAAGTGCTTAAGGAGATTTTGGGCTGAGATGATGGAGTCTTCTAAATACACAATCATGTCATCTGCAAATAGAGATAATTTGATTTCCTCCATTCCTAATTGAATACGCTTTATTTCTTTTTCTTGCTTGATTGTCCTTCTAGAACTTTCAATACTGTATTGAACAAGAGTGGTGAGAGAGGGCACCCTTGTCTTATGCTGGTTTTCAAAGGAAATGCTTCCAGTTTTTGTACATTCAGTTTGATATTAGCTGTGGGTTTGTCATAAATAGCTCTTATTATTTTGAGATATGTTTCATCAATACCTAGTTTATTGAGAGTTTTAGTATAAAGGGCTGCTGAATTTTGTAGAAGGACTTCTCAGCATCTATTGAGATAATCACGTAGTTTTTGTCTTTGGTTCTGTAAGTGATGGATTACATTTATTGATTTGCACGTGTTGAACCAGCCTTGCATCCCAGGGATGAAGCCGGCTTGATTAGGATGGATAAGCTTTTTGATGTGCTACTGGATTCAGTTTGCCAGTATTTTATTGAGGATTTTTACATCAGTGTTCATCAGGGATATTGGCATGAAATTTTCTTTTTTTGTTGTGTCTCTACCAAGTTTTGGTATCAGGATGATGTTGGCCTCATAGAATCAGTTAAGGAGTATTCCCTCTTTTTTTATTGTTTGGAATAGTTTTAGAAGGAATGATACCAGCTCCTCTTTGTATGTGTGGTAAAATTTGGCTTTGAACCCATCTGGTCCTGGACTTTTCTTGGTTGGTAGGCTATTAATTGCTGCCTTGGTTTCAGACCTTGTTATTGGTCTATGCAGGGGTCTGACTTCTTCCTGGTTTTGTCTTGGGAGGGTGTAAGTGTCCAGAAATTTATCCATTTCTTCTAGATTTTCTGGTTTATTTGCATAGAGGTGTTTATTATATTCTCTGATGGTAGTTTGTATTTCTGTGGGATCAGTGATGCTATCCCCTTTATCATTACTTATTGCATCTATTTGATTCTTCTCTCTTCTTTCTTAAAGGCAAGTTATTTGCAAGTACTTCTTTGATATCTGACAAAGACATCTAGATGAAGGGCTTTAAGGGATACTGATAAATGACATATTTATTTTCTCTTCTGAGTTGAGAATCTATTGCAAAATAAGGTTGGATAGAAGAATATAGACATTTCAGCTTAATTTTAGTTCCATAAAAATGATTAGAGAATATGGTTTAGCTCTGATGCTGATGCCTGAATTCAAACAACCCTTCCCCATTTCTGGCTTTCTCCCAGCAAGCCCAGAAAGTCTGTGCTGAACTAACCAATTAGAGAAGTGACGATTATGGTAAACCCTCCATGGAGGTTCCTTATTCGAAAGAGAGAACCAGGGAAGTTGAGCATGTACTGCCTGACCCCACTGCACTGCACCATTGAGTCAGCCATTTCTTTGTTGGGGAAGATGTGAGTGAGAAGGCAGAGAGAAAATAAAAATCAAAGGAGTAGAGAATTAATGTCCTGGTCCCAGATCTGCTGAAAAAGTCAATGATCCCTATTATGAGAGTTCTAGCAACTCTACTTCTTATCTGTCTTCAAAGATATAATGTCCTTGAGGGTAGGAATTCTGTTTGCTTTGTTTGTCACTATATCCTTGACAACCAGCTGGCACTCAGTAAATCTTTGCAGAATGAATAAAAGATTGCAGGGGTTCACTAGTGTGGAATTCTGGGATAAACTTAGGTTGCAGCAACTGGCAATGGTATTACCTGGATACCCAGATATAAGACATTCTCTCTGTTCTCTTTCCATAGTGCAGGAGAAAATAGCATGACTCTGATATAAGAATATTCACTGTGTCATTGTCCCCTCTGCACTCTATTTTTGGCAATGCAGAGTATCAGTGTATAGCCCCAGGGACCCGTCAGTCATTCTCTTCCTATGTAGTGGCAGCAGGATAATATTCTAGTTATCTGTCCCCTGAGATTACTGAGTAGTTCTGAGAAACCTCTTCACAGAATGACAAGTTAACTGAATATTTTCAATTAAAGAACATTGTATGCAAAATTTATGTTATTTTTTCTAAACTCTACTTTTAATGTAAAGCTGTAACTCAAAAGCTTTCATATTGGTGATCAAATAGTTCAGAAACTAGTTTTTCAGTACGTATAAGCATTTTTGAGAGAAATTATATTGATCACAAAGCTTCCTTCTTGGTTACAATTCTGTGTGGAAATGATAGCAAGAAGGATATATGGGGAAAAAAATTGAATAATGAGATTGCCATAGAAGATAACTCCTTATATACTTTCAAAGGACTGGAAGTGAAATACTCAGTAGAAAAAAAATTAAATAGATACTACATAAAATTGGATGGAGGCCATTCACTCAGTTCTATCCATAAGATGGTATTATATAATCAGTATTCAGTGAGGAGTGGGCTTCATTGGATAATAATTACTGTCAATTATAAAGTACTTACTGAATGTGCCAGACATGTTGCATTATGCTTGCTATACATGATCTCAATCATTCAGTATAAACTATGAATCAGATACTATGATTCTCATAGTAAAGATGAGAAAACTGAGGTTTAAAGAGGTCACCTAAAGAACTCAAGTTTACGAAACCAGTAATATGCAGCAGGATTAATAGCATACTCATCACTAATAAACTACAGTGCACCCAAGATATCTGAAAGAGAAAAATAAGTATAGCATATTTGAACTGGCTGTAATTTAGTGTTGAAAGGAGAAAGCCAAAATATGGGACACCAAAAGTTTCTAAAGGATTCTATCCTGCTTGCCTGGTAGGGGTGAGTTCCAAACATGTGCGATTGTTAAAGTTTCCTCTGCTGTAAGATCCTCAGTGAACGGGCATGGAGGGAGTAGAAGGCTGCACAGAGATGTGGAGTAGAGCATAATATTAAGGGACTTGTGAGGACTGGATAAAACAAGAGCCCAAAGCTCTAAGTAGAAATAGCCCCAACAAAGCTGTCCACCTATCTCATGTAGCAGAGGGCCAGAACAGGGAAATCCTGCTTCAGAATGTAGTCTGGTCTGGTGGGCCATCCTTGGTAATCAAGGCACTTTTTTTTTAACTTTTAAGTTGAGGGGTCCAAGTTCAGATTTGTTATAAGTAAATCAGCCTACATGCCCATCAGCGAGAGACTAATGGAAATGTGGTGCATATACACCATAAAAAGAAGAAGTCATGTCTTTTGCAAGGACTTAGATGGAGCTGGAGGCCATTATCCTTAGCAAACTAACACAGGAACAGAAAGCCAAATACCACTTATAAGTGGGCGCTAACTGATGAGAACATCTGGACACCTAGAGGGGAACAACACACACTGGGGCCCTTCAGAGGGAGGAGGGGGGAAGAGAGGGAAGATCAGGAAAAGTAACTGATGTATACTAGGCTTAATACCTGGGTGATGAAATAATCTGTACAACAATCAAGGCATGTTGAAAGCAGAGAAGGTTGAACAGGGGCAGCTCAACTGAGAGGTTTTTAAGTTTAAAACACAATGTTTTTGAGATCCCAAGAACTATTTATTAATATAGTATGTACACACTACATACTAGTACCGCATCTAATCTCCACAGAACATAACTTGTTCTTCTTTTGAATGTATCTCCTTAGCTCTTGATGATGACACAGAACCATGCTTGTTTTTAAATTTCTTCTGGATTTCTGTTTTAAGTCTAAGTTGCAGTTTCATTATTTTATACTGCCATAAAAGGTAGACTGAATTCAGTCTATGCATTTTACGGTAACAGTATATGAAACTATAGACCAACCAGAGATCTAGCCTAAGGAGGCACAGTGCTAGCTAAAGTTTGGATTAAAAAAGAAAAAAAAAAAAATTAAATGTATGGCTCTGACAGGACTGCATTTTTTATTTTTTATTTTTTCAAAAGAGTCATTTTCAGAACATCAGCGTTAAGACAGATGTTAATATAACCTTTGATCAAATTTAAAAATGCTTTGTACAGTGTCTTGAGAAGTGGTCATGTACAACCTTAAACACTGAAACCTCTGCTGAATAGGGAAATAACCGAATCTTCAAATAGTCATTTTCTTCTGGAGCTGTTCTGATCACTACAAAATTTTTATATCAATTTAAAAGATGCCTTTATAATTTAGGATAGTGAAACTGGAAAAGACTTTAAAATTCACTTGGTAAAACTTCTGTTATAGTCAGTTTATTAATTCCCTCTACGAAGAAGCATTGTGAATCCGCTATATGCCCCGTATTGATCTTAGCAGGAAGGACATAGCAATGACCACAATAAACAAAGGTCCCCAATCTATGGAGCGTACTTCTTTTAAGTTAACTTCTTCAAAGTTACACCAAATTGAAGGGAAGTAGAACAAACTTTGCATTCACTATACTACATACATATGTTGTCTCCTTTAGTCAGACTGCCTTCTCCTCCTTCATTCCCCTATTATGTGCTCTACTAGCCATCAAAACATTGTTTGTCACCTATGTTTTCAAGATCAGTCTCCTATATTCTCCCAAAGTCCTTCGTTTATAATGACCATACGATATAACAGCAAGGGCTCTAAGATGTGGTTCAATTCTTGACACAGAATTTGCTATTTGGAAGTGATGTGATAGAAAAATGATTTTAAATGATTTTATAAGGATGATTTTAGGACATGAAGCCTGCATGACTGAAAGAATGAAGTTGTCATCAACTAAGGTTTAGAATCCAATCAATAAAGTAGGTTGTGGAGAAAGATGATAAGGCAGCAGTTTTTGATACAAGGCTGAGATATCTATTTGGTATTCAGGAGGAGCTATCATGTTGGTTCTTAATTATAAGATGAAAGCTTAAGGGGAAACAGTAGGATAAAAAGAGATGATCCTAGTTGTATATGTTTGTGTATGCATGAGTGTATAGGTAACATTTAAAGCCATGAGTCTGGATAAGTTTACCAAGAGGCCAAGTCCAGGCCAAAAAGAAAGAGAAACAATGTAAGAGGAAGGTTGGTGCTATATTAAGAGACAAAAGTGTGAAATGGTTATTTAGGAGAACGGGGACGGTACACAGAGTAAGAGAACAGTATGATTTCCAGGGAGCATTAAAGGCACACTTAAGATTCATTTTCATGAATCTAAAGTGAGACTAGTTAGCATGGTTTATGTTTCCCTCTACTCACATTCTGTTGTATGAGTGCAGGTAAAGTATAGATGAAAAATTGAGTTTAACATTTCAGATATCATTAAATACATCCTGTGTGAACTCTAGCTCTCTGGGAAATATATAGATAATTAGTGTCAGACTTGTATTTAAGATGAAAATATACTGGTTGGTTACCTCTTTACATGTAGAAGGTGGAACTCCAAGTACATGAGTTAAAAGGATGCATTTAAATATACCTATAGGAAGAAACATGTACTCTGCATAAGAAATTGCAATGTTTTAGTAATGGAGAAAGTAAAAAGTGAAGAGGGTGCTGGTGAAAGAACAGATCAGCAACCTGACGGGAACCAGAGTCTGAGGAGGAGCACAGCGAAGGGAAAACTTCTGGTGGTCAGGCATCAAGATCGGATAAACAAAACTGACTAGTTTCCATTATTTTAAGTATTTTAGGATAATACAACCTAGTTACTCTAAACATTTGATAAAGTCTGCCATACACGCAAAAACCTGAATGAGTGGGCAGAAAAATCAAAGGAAATCAGAGATGAGAGAAGAGAAAAGCCATGTTCAACGAGACATGAGTTGGAGATCAAGAGCAGCAAAACTTAGAGCAGGAAATATCCAGAAGGTCATAAACCTACAGGGATGTGCAGAAGTTCGAGAGGAACGTTAGCTATCATGTTGAGTTTGTGGGTTCAGTTTGATTTTTTATTACATCTTATTTTTTCTTTTTTATTTTTTCATACATGCTTTCTCAAGACCTGTACATTTTAAAGAACAGCAACGTATTAGCTGATGTTTCAGTAAATGATAATAGCTACCATTGTTGAATGCTTACTATGTGCCATGCGTGCCTACATACACGTCTACTATGAAATAACTTTGCTCATTATAACACCTTGTAAAATAGACATTTTAAAGTTTTGATGATACTATTAATGAAACATCTATTTATGCATGATTTTGTATAATTGAAGTCTGCATTTCGATATAATTTATCATGTTTTGTGAAATGCTATTAAATTGCTGACATATCTTATGTTTGATATCATCTTAAAAATATGTAGCAATATTCTCACTTTATAAGTGATAAAACTAAAGTTCAAAAAGGTTAATTAACTTGTCCGATTTCCCACAAATCACTGAGTCAAGGATTCAAACCCATGTCTCTAGGACTTCACATTTCTGACTGTTTCCTCCTGTAAATTCTGATTATTTCTTCCACATCTTTAAAACAAGCCCTGATTCAGCCTAGCAAGCCTAATTCCATTTGCACACCCAGGAATACATGTTCATGTCATAAAAGCAAAACATTTTCATACAGCTACAATTCATCAGACTACAAAATTCTTGGTGTCAGCAGTGACACAGAAAGCCTTTTAGTAGCAGAGACAAAAACAAGTATGTAGCTATGTGATTTATTTTAAAAAGCAGAGGGGTTACAAAGAATAAGATAAATTCTGAAGGATAAAAAGAAATCTTGTTTTCTTACTGAAGCAGAGAGACGATGGGGGGTGGGGTGGGGGGAAATCAACCAGAAGTAACTGCTAAATTTGAAACACAAAAGTGAAGCAATCAGTTGGGGGAAACAAAATTCAGCCAGAGTGGTTGTTCCATGTGGTGACACAAGTATTTACAAAACCATCAATCACCATCATATAACCCCAACATCCCTTTCAATGCAATGTCCTTTTATGGATCTAATCTAGTCCAGCCAGCCTGGGAATCTTACTATTCCCCTAAATGCACCATGCAGTTTGGGTCCTAGATGAAAAGCTAGTGGACCAGGTTCTAAGCTGTGGCAGAAGGGGAGAGCAACTGCCTAAAACTGATATTAGATGGCTGTTGGAGAAAGTCAGAGAAATGGCTGTCACAGGAGAAGGGGAATTTGGAGCAGAGCCATGCTTGCTGAATTATAGCAGTCAGCCCAGGGAAAAAAATACCTAGTAATAAAACCAGAATCCCTGGGGAAAAGCTATTACTGGAAATATTAAGCCAAGGGACTATGCAGAATAGCTAGTAGTAGAATGTTTAAGAAGGCAAATTGAGGACAAGCTTGAAATAAAAAGATTGATGGCTGAACAATGGCAAAGGGTTCATAAAGATAACAGATTTTTTTTAACCATTTGCCTTCTACATCCTTTTGCCACCATGTTTCCTCTGGTAGAGTTTATCTTCAGGAACCTCTCGCTACCTTTATGACTCATCTTAGATGCTCTTTTGATTTTAAAAAAATTGATCTGTGCAATTCCTTTCATATTTTAAGTTTTTTTCTGAAATGACTCAGTATCCTAAAGAGTTTTGTCCCAATTGACTTGCAAGGCAACCTGAACTTTCCACCTTTGAGTGCAATACCATCTACAATGTACATTCTCACCAGCAGTATATAAAAATTACCACTTTTCTGCTTCCTACACTTAGTCAGATTCTAATAAAGTTGAGGCCAACATTGATGTAGTACAATTTTCTCCAATATGCAGAAGAAAGAGTTTGCAAAACCCCTAAATTACACATAGGTGTGTATGTATTTAACACTTGGTGTTAGCCAATTTTTAATTTTCTAAATCTGATGGGTATGAAAATGTGAGGTTGAATATCCTTTCGTATGTTTATGTCTTTCAGTTTTCATCTTCTGCTCATATCCTTTATCCAGCTTTCTAATGGGTTGTCTCTTACTGATTTGTAAGCTATATTTACAGGTGCTGAATACTAATATTTAACTTGTTACATACATTGAAAATGTCTTTTCTCAATGTGTGGATTATCTTTTAACTTTGTTTATGGGGTCAATTTAGCAATACTTATATTTATTGGTGTGTTGCTTTTGTTCCCATTTAATGTAAGAAATCTTTCCTTATCAGGATATAATTATAGTCTTTCTCTCTCAAGAGTTTTTTGTTTGTTTGTTTGTTTGTTTGTTTCCTTTTTTACTTTTAAGCTCAGGGGTACATGTGCAGGATATGCAGGTTTGTTACATAGGTAAATGTGCATCATGGGGGTTTGTTGTACAGATTATGTCATCACCCAGTTATGAAGCCCAGTATACATTAATTTTTTCCTGATCCTTTCCCTCCTCCCAGCCTCTTCCCACAGGGAGGCCCCAGTTTATATTGCTCTCCTTCTTTTATGAGTTTTCAAGTTCCGATCTCATGTTTTTGCCTTCAGTCAATCTGGAATTTTCTTGTGTATATGGGATAAGATTGATTTTCTAAAATATATATTGATAGGCCAATTATCCCAGTACAAATTAATAAACATCTTACCATTTCCTACTGATTTCTAATGGCACCTATGACATTTACCAAGTCTCATGTATACATGAGTCTATTTTGCCTTCTGTATTATCATTAACTCCTTCTGACTTTCAAACCCTTCTGTAATCCCATCCTGTAGACCTCAGAAGTGTTTTTTATAATACAGTAATAGCACTAAATTCACAGAGAATCTTAAAGCTTGAAGGTAATAAATGGCTTAAATAATCTGATTATCTAATTTCATACATAGGAAAGCTCAATCCTAGAGAAGCTAAATGAGTGCCCAGGGCCATACAAACAGGCATTGGCAGACCCAGTTTTAGAAGCATGTTGACTCTTTTGCTCCTGCAGTACCCTGTCCACAGATCTGGTGCACAGCACATCCTAGAATGATTTCCTATTTGAATTAAATGACAGCATCAAATGGAATCAAATAGTGGAAATACAATTTGTTGAGTTTCTTCCATGTGCAGCACTGTGCTAATTGTTTTCTAACCCCTGAGAGTGACTTGCCTTTGGACTTGGTCTTGTGAATTCTGGTTTATGTGCTCTTTCCTCCGCCTCTGTTCTGTGAATGATAATTCTGAGAATACTTTTGAGATCTAGTCAATGCTGAGTCCAATATTGCTGCAGTACAATCTTCTCCACAAAGCAGAAGAGTTTGACAAAACATCTAAATTATCCATTTGTGTCTGTGTGTTTAAGTGTATGTGTGTAATATTGATGAATACACACATACATGTACTGTATACATCAATCTGAAATTTAGTTTTGTATATGGTATTAGATAGGATACTGATTTTTTTTACATATGCAGATAAGCCAATTATCCCAGTGCAAATTAACTAACATCTCACCATTTTCCACTAGTTTCTGATGACACTAATGGCATCTATGAAGTCCCATATAATACAAATATGTATAATACATGTACTTATATACATGTAATATGTATACACATATATACATATTACGTGTGTATA
Source organism: Saimiri boliviensis (assembly GCF_048565385.1). Taxonomy (NCBI): domain Eukaryota; kingdom Metazoa; phylum Chordata; class Mammalia; order Primates; family Cebidae; genus Saimiri; species Saimiri boliviensis. Next base: position 67,476,403 of record NC_133459.1, read on the forward strand.
TATTATACATATATATATATGCACTACAAAAGAGGAATTTCTCCTTAGAAATTTAAACTGAAACTTATACCTACTTCTTTAGATTTCATTTACTTATTCCACACATATGTTAAAAATCCACAATGACATAGATTAACATCATAAATAACCTTCCTGTCCAACAGGATCTTACGGCCTAATTGTGCAATTAGGCTCATAAAAATGCATTTATAATTCAATTACATGGTCATTAAATAGATATGAACAACAAAGTTATAGAGAAGCACAAAAGGGTGAGAACTGATTATTTTACCTGGTAGAGTTCAGTAAACCCTCATGAGTGAGACCATATGAACTAAACTAAAACCACAGGAAGGGAAACAAATATTTGTACATAAATGTGGATGTCTACCTAAAACACTATGACACAGAAATTTAAGAAAATTGAGATTTTATGTTAGATGGCAGTGTGTCAAACTTTTCTAAGATCTCACATTGTTAGCAGTATCCCTTCATATTTGTAAAACTATCAATTAGCGTATGGGCACTGTACACACTCTCAGGATAGAGGGGTGGACAATACAGATTTGGTTACTGCTTTCAGAGGTAGGGTACCCATATAATTTATTCTTCAAATGAGTAAACTTTGAGACTGCAAAGAGACTCTATTAATAATTACAGTGTGATGGGATTGTCCTAGACTAATTAGATTTATGGCAGTATATACAGAGGAAAATAGTATAGCAATGGGACCATACAATAGAGTTGCTACCCCTTTTTGAGGTCTCATAGAAAGCTGTGTAAATTAAATTTCTTCATAGAATCAGGGCCAGCTCCATAAGCAGTCTGCATGGTTGCACAGGGTCCCTCACTTAAAAGGACCTTGCAGTTAATTTAATATTTAGCTGTTGGTATCTTTAAATTATCCCTGTCTTTTTTAACAGGGAGATCCACATTTTTATTTTCTACTGAGCTCCACAAATTATATATATATATATATATATATATATATATATATATATATATATATAAAGTGCTTCATAGATCATACAACTTAATCTGATTTGGTAAGAAGACAATTAGAATGCCAGGAGATTCAGGAACTATATGGTAAGAGACTGGTTAAAGGACCTAGAAATGGTTAACTGAATAAAAACAAATCTGAAAACCAAATAAATAACACCTGAATATAAAGAAAGTTCAGATGGTTCAAAGAAGAAGTAGAATTTTCTGGTGTAGTGCCAGAAGGGGGTACAAAAACAGTTCTTGGAAGTTATGGAAAATCTGAGGAAAGTTAGAATTACCCTGGTATTCAATGTATTAAAGCTCAGGCTTGTTGACATCAAGTATTAGAGGATAAATTTTTGCATTCATCAAGAGGAAAAATAATGAGATGATCATGGTGATCCAAATGAATGCTAAGATTTTATATTCATAAAATAAACACATTGAAACTCCCTTGTCAAAATTGTCTGCATCTCAGAGTTCTAGGAAGTGAAGCAGATAACATAAAAAATAATTTCAGCTATCTTTATATATTTTTGAGCAAAGAAAGTGAAGAGAAATTGTAGAAGACTGACAGGCTGGTTGCTTAAATGTTCTCTATAATGAGCCCACAAATCATGCTGACCTTAATTGTGGTTATGATCCTGAAAGACATGACTTTAAAATTAGCAAATGATAACAATGATTAATGCCTTTATTCAGCAAGTGAGGTCCACTTTTGTTGCTTAAGCTTCACAAAGAGCTTGTGAGTTAAGACTGTGTGTATTATTTTATAGATGAGGAAACCAAAGCTCAAAGAGTTGAAGTTTTAGTCACATAGCTAGTTAACAGAAGACCAATTAATTGATTTATTTATTCATTCACGATCTCAGTAAATATATTGAGTACTTAATATGTTTAGGCTGTACTATGTGCTTAGAATACAAATTTGAGGAAGACAGAACAGAGTTTATACTGTGTCTTAGTCCATAGAGGCTACTATAACAAAATACCATAGACTGTGTGACTTATAAATAATAGACATTCAGTAGACACATATATTTCTTACAGTTCTGGAGGCTGAAAGTCTGATACCAAGGTGCTACATGGTTGGGTTCTGGTGAGGGCTCTCTCAGGTTGCAGACTGGGGACTTTCTGCTGTGTCTTCAAATGGTAGAAGCAACTAACTTGCTCTCTGGTCTCTTTTATAAGGGTACTCATTTCATTCATAAGGCTCTACCCTATGACCTAATCACCTCCCAAAGGACCCACCTTTGGTATTAGGAAAGTATAGGAAATACTGAAGTAGACCACAAAATCTTCACTCCAGAGGTACCCTCCCTATAGCTGCCACTAAGGAGCATTCTTATCCTCCATGACACAGACATATCAAGAAGAATATGAACAAACAGAACTTGCTAAATTTCCCTCAGTTTATTATCAATAGATCAGACCCTCTTTGCTAAATCATACCTCTGCACCATGGTCTACTCTCCATTAAACCTAAGAATAAAAATACATGCTTCTCTGTTTTTCATTTCTAAAGGACCCAAGTCATGTAAAATTTACATTTAAAAATTTGTATACTCTTCTCTTGTTATTTTTTTATTATAGGGGCACAACCGTGAACCTTGCAATGGGTGAGGAAAAGATAATTTTTTCCCTTACAAAATCTGCCTACCATCTCTTAGACATTACTTAACAGAGTAGAAATACTGTATTTAAAGCTAAAATATCATATTGGTAATGGGCAGTCCTCAGGAAAAATCCTCTTTCTCACACAAACTTGTAGCAATTTTTTCTTTTCATGGAAAGCAAATGGAATTAACAAATTGTATTTTCTATTGTTCTTAAGCAAGAGTTTGTCAGTATGGAATTAGCCTTTCCAAAAAGGTAGGCTGCTTCTCTACATTAAGAGAATATACAACACCTGCAGATTTACTAATGAAAGCCTTTTAACTTTTGTTTAATCTCTTAATGTATATGCCTAAATAAATCACTTGTAGGAAAATACATTCCTTTGAATATTGAATAAAGCAAAACAAAATTATGCTTGGCTATTTCTTAATTTCTGCATAATGAGGATCATGCAAAGGATCAGAATGATCTTTTCTCCCTTGTTGAAAGTGTTGCCCATAGAAGCTTGTCCTCAGAATGCTACCAAAGATCCTTCCATGTCTGCTCTTTTCCCTAAGCAGGCCCTTATTTCTTAGAACATTGAAAAAATCCATTTCTGGTAAAGACCCAAATGCAAATATTGCTTGGCACTTACTTTACAGGGAATCAAAGGAAAGTGAAATCACTTCACTGGAATTGGTCTACTGATGTTCCGAAATATCTATCTAACTGGAACCAGAGAAATCAAAGTATAGTTTAGCCCAGACAGGAAGGCATCCATTATGTTGGGAGATCTCAGAATATTTGTAAAGACAGATATTGTAGTTGAGCCCATGAGAAAGAATAAGAGAGTAGAGACAGAGTGGGGAGAGTGAGAGGAATAGAAAGAAAGGGAAGGAGAAAGGTGTGAAGAACGGCGAAGAAAGGAAGGGGGAGAGAACATACAAAATAGTTGAGCCCAAAATGTGGAGGGAAATATCTCTAGAGAGGTCTGGTGAAACAGAAACTTTTAGAGGAGGAGGCTGAGATGAATAATTTAAATGGAATATTTTGAAGAAACAAAATTTTAGGAGAAAGGAAAAGAAAAGTGAAACCAATTTAATGGAGGGTGTTAGGAAATGGTTGAAAGGGTAAAGACAGAGGCAAAACCATTGGATCTGACCATGAGTTTTTTGGTGATGCTGAGAGAGCCATTTGCACAAACATTTCTACTAGACACAAGGGAAGAGAAATGAATGTTTTAGAGATTATATGTATGATGGCAGTGATATGTATGATGGCAGAGATTATATGTATGATGGCCAATGAGATAGGGAGTGTGTGGAGGTGAAATATTTTAGGATTTTAAGAGAAGTCGTATTTCTACAGCATCATGGCCTATTACCCAGAGCTCGATTTCTTAGTCTTAATAGCTGTAGAAAGGTCTGGTGGGATGACAAAATTAGCCTCCTGTGGAGAGTCCATTTCTCACTAAGTCCATCCTTCAATGTTTTGAGTAAACAACAGAAATTAAATACACAAGGTCAGTGCATTTCAGTCATTCAGGTTAATCTTTTAAATTCAGATACATTAGCCAGATAGATGACACTTATGTTTCATCACTTTTCAAGTTCAGTTAATCCTTAATCCTAATTATGCTTGGCCTGATCCAAAGTGAACAAATTCATTTTCAATGAAATAAACAGGAAGTATAGAGCTTTTGTTATTTGTTAGAACAAGCCTTATTAAATAGCAAGCATCTGCTCTCCATTCCAATTATTGTTAATAGATTTTAAGGATCTAGGTTAAGTTGAGTTGTCAGATTTCACTTTGTTGGATAATGAAGTCAGAAACATGAATTAATCGCAGCTCAAATTTGTATGATATTGCAGTTTGCTAGTGCACTTATTACTTCATTTTATTCTGATAATGCTGGGAGGTAAGTAGATTTGACTCCTCACCTGTATAATGGGAATAAAAATTGTACTTTCCTTAAAGGGATGATGTGGGGATTAAATAAGTTAGTAAATTCAGGGTGCTTAAAACTGTGCCAGGCACATAGAAAATATTCAATAAATGGTAACTGCTTTGGTTGATAAAATTATTAGGATTATTAAGTTCACTGTACTTTGTATAGTCTATATCTCACTGAAAGAAGAGGGAGAGAAAAGGGGTTAATCAGAGGGACAGGGAAGGCAGAATAAATAGAAACGGGAAGGATGGATGAATACCAGGCATATAGATGAGAGAATCTGAATCTGGCGATTTGAAGAGGCTCTTCAGGTTCGTGCCATGCCATTAAGAAAAGTGAATTGAAACAGATATATTAAACTATATTGATTAGCTTTATAAATGTCCATTCTCTTGCAGTCAGTAATGGAAGATCATTTAGATTAGAAGAATATGTGAAAAGACACGGCATTCTAGGATTTAAATTAAAGGACTAAGAACCACTGACCATCTGTAGGACCCTGTGTGCTTGGAATTAGTCTGTCAGTGCCTGAGTTACCTTCTGTTTATCTTGCAGTGAGGCTATTAAAACCAGAAAGGCATTTGAGGTCCTTCACATAAACTGAACACAATTATAAAGAATATCAACAAATTGCACTCTTAGTTGTTTTACTCATTATTTGCTTTTTTCCTACCTAGCCTGAGTTCAAACCTTTATTGTGGCTTGCCTGGGCAACTGCGTAACTTCTTACTCTTCAGTTCTTCCTCCCCTCAATCCATTTGCCATGTTAGACCATGAAAGACCATGACTTGGTCTTTCCTGATTTCTATTTTTATTAAAAAAAACTTTGCTTCTTATTATGTACTAAATGCTTTATAACTATTAACCTTATAATCATCTAACTTGCCCTATACAGTAAGATCAAGTCCATTTTACAAATGAAAAAACTGAGGCACAAGGAGATTGATCACTATGCTAAAGTCACACAACTTGTAAGTTATAGATGTGAGATTTGAACATTGGTGGTCTAACTCCATGTCTGCATTCTACTTCTATAGTGTCCTGCTGTCTTATACTCTACCACCAATCACTTCAGACTTCATAATACAGCAAGCATTTTATACTACTAAACAAAAGATGATAAGCTTTTTAAAGCTTTTCTTAAGAACACATTGTTCTTAAAATGCACTGTAACTAGAACAGTGCTTAGCACGAAGTAGGCCATATATGAACAAATTAATCAATCCATCAGCCTATCAGCTAGAGTCCCCTGATGAAATATTTCTTCCAGTAGTAATACAGGATCAGAGATACTGTCTTTAACCCTAACCCTAGGGTAGAATGAAGTTCCCAGAAGACCTAGAGTTTAGATTTGGAAATCTCAGATTTAAGTCCCAGTTATTCTGCTGCTTCCAAACTATGTGGCCTTGGCCATGTCAATTAACCTCTCTGTGTTTATGTTTCTTCAACCTGAGAAAGGATATTAATATACACACATGCATATACGCACAGAGTTTCTTTTTTTTAATTGCATTTTAGGTTTTGGGGTACATGTGAAGAACATGCAAGATTGTTTCATAGGTACACACATGGCAGTGTGGTTTTCTGCCTTCCGTCCCCTCGCCTGTATCTGTCATTTCTCCCCATGCTATCCCTTCCCACCTCCCCACCCCCCGCCCCTCCCCCTATTTCCCCCAATGTGTGTAGTGCTCCCCTCCCTGTGTCCATGTGTTCTCATTGTTCAATACCCGCCTATGAGTGAGAACATGCGGTGTTTGATTTTCTGCTCTTGTGTCAGTTTGCTGAGAACGATGGTTTCCAGGTTCATCCATGTCCCTACAAAGGACGTGAACTCATCGTTTTTGATGGCTGCGTAATATTCCATGGTGTATATGTACCACATTTTCCCTATCCAGTCTATCATCGTTGGGCATTTGGGTTGGTTCCAGGTCTTTGCTATTGTAAACAGTGCTGCAATGAACATTCGTGTGCATGTGTCCTTATAGTAGAATGATTTATAATCCTTTGGATATATACCCAGTAATGGGATTGCTGGGTCAAATGGGATTTCTATTTTTAGGTCATTGAGGAATCGCCACACTGTTTTCCACAATGGTTGAATTAATTTACATTCCCACCAACAGTGTAAAAGTGTTCCTATTTCTCCACATCCTCTCCAGCATCTGTTGTTTCCAGATTTTTTAATGATCGCCATTCTAACTTGTGTGAGATGGTATCTCAATGTGGTTTTGATTTGCATTTCTCTAATGACCAGTGATGATGAGCATTTTTTCATATGTTTGTCAGCCTCCTGTATGTCTTCTTTTGTAAAGTATCTGTTCATATCCTTCGCCCATTTTTGAATGGGCTTGTTTGTTTTTTTTCTTGTAGATCTGTTTTAGTTCTTTGTAAATTCTGGATATCAGCCCCTTGTCAGATGGGTAGACTGCAAAAATTTTTTCCCATTCTGTTGGTTGCCGATTCACTCTACTGACCCTTTCTTTTGCCGTGCAGAAGCTGTGGAGTTTGATTAGGTCCCATTTGTCTATTTTGGCTTTTGTTGCCATTGCTTTTGGCATTTTGGTCATGAAGTCCTTGCCTACGACTATGTCCTGAATGGTTTTGCCTAGATTTTCTTCTAGGGTTTTTATGGTGTTAGCTCTGATGTTTAAGTCTTTAACCCATTTGGAATTAATTTTGGTGTAAGGTGTCAGGAAGGGGTCCTGTTTCTGCTTTCTGCACATGGCTAGCCAGTTTTCCCAACACCATTTATTAAACAGGGAATCCTTTCCCCATTGCTTGTTTTTGTCAGGTTTCTCGAAGATCAGATCATTGTGGGTATATTGTATTTCCTCTGAGGCCTCTGTTCTGTTCCATTGGTCTATACCTCTGTTTTGGTACCAGTACCATGCTGTTTTGATTACTGTAGCCTTGTAGTATAGTTTGAAGTCCGGTAGTGTGATGCCTCCTGCTTTGTTCTTTTTGCTTAGAATTGACTTGGCTATGCGGGCTCTCTTTCAGTTCCATATGAAGTTTAAGGTGTTTTTTTCCAGTTCTGTGAAGAAGGTCATTGGTAGCTTGATGGGAATAGCGTTGAATTTGTAAATTACTTTGGGCAGTATGGCCATTTTCACGATGTTGATTCTTTCTAAACATGAACATGGAATGTTTTTCCATCTGTTTGTGTCCTCTCTAATTTCGTTGAGCAGTGGCTTATAGTTCTCCTTGAAGAGGTCCTTTACATTCCTTGTTAGTTGTATTCCTAGGTATTTTATTCTCTTTGTAGCAATTGTGAATGGCAGTTCATTCTTGATTTGGCTCTCTTTAAGTCTGTTACTGGTGTATAGGAATGCTTGTGATTTTTGTACATTGATTTTATATCCTGAGACTTTGCTGAAGTTGTTTATCAGTTTCAGGAGACTTTGGGCTGAGATGATGGGGTCTTCTAGATACACAATCATGTCATCTGCAAATAGAGACAATTTGATTTCCTCCTTTCCAATTTGAATACCTTTTATTTCTTTTTCTTGCCTGATTGCTCTGGCTAGAACTTCCAGTACTATATTGAATAGGAGTGGTGAGAGAGGGCATCCTTGTCTAGTGCCAGATTTCAAAGGGAATGCTTCAGTTTTTGCCCATTCAGTATGATATTGGCTGTTGGTTTGTCATAAATAGCTTTTATTGTTTTGAGATACATTCCTTCAATACCTAGTTTATTGAGGGTTTTTAGCATAAAGGGCTGTTGAATTTTGTCAAAGGCCTTCTCTGCATCAATTGAGATAATCATGTGGTTTTTGTCTTTGGTTCTGTTTATGTGGTGAATTACGTTTATGGACTTGCATATGTTGAACCAGCCTTGCATCCCCGGGATGAATCCTACTTGATCATGGTGGATGAGCTTTTTGATATGCTGTTGCAATTGGTTTGCCAGTATTTTATTGAAGATGTTTGCATCTATGTTCATCATGGACATTGGCCTGAAATTTTCTTTTCTCGTTGAGTCTCTGCCGGGTTTTGGTATCAGGATGATGTTTGTCTCATAAAATGATTTGGGAAGGATTCCCTCTTTTTGGATTGTCTGGAATAGTTTCAGAAGGAATGGTATCAGCTCCTCTTTGTATGTCTGGTAGAATTCGGCTGTGAACCCGTCTGGACCTGGGCTTTTTTTGGGTGGTAGGCTGTTTATTGCTGCCTCGACTTCAGACCTTGTTATTGGTCTATTCAGGGTTTCGGGTTCTTCCAGGTTTAGGCTTGGGAGGATGCAGGTATCCAGGAATTTATCCATTTCTTCCAGGTTTACTAGTTTATGTGCATAGAGTTGTTTGTAATAATCTCTGATGATGGTTTGGATTTCTGTGGAATCTGACACACACAGAGTTTCTAACTACTGCAAGGATCAATTAAGAGAAACTAAATGAAAGTACTTAGATTCTTGAAATTCTATTAAAAAACTGCATGAATTTGTTAATAATAGGAAAGTAATGATTCCCTGTTGTAATACTCAGAAAGGGAATAGGCTAAAAGAGTGCTTCAGGAGTGTTACTAACTACAAAACTCATAAGTCATCTACAGTAGCTGGAATAAATTGATTTGAAAACAAAGCAGTGCTGCTGACAGCTCATATTTGAGAACAAGCACAGTTTTCATGAACTGCTTTGAGCTTTATCAAGGTCTTTTAGCTTTCTGGAACCCTCATTTTCAGAATAAGTAATCCATCAATATGCTTGGTTCTCTTCTTTTCCTCCAAGTTGCCCTCATTGTCAAACTCATGACAGAGAGTGGACATCACTCCACCACAGCTACCCCATTTCTGATTCTATGATGTTTCTGAATACAGATTTAGATTATGTAAAATATTTTCTTGTTTTTACATACTTACAGCCTTGTCCTTTGAATTTGATTCCTAACGACTATTTTAAATAATAATTCTGGTTCATAATCATAATTATGCTGCCTCATGCCACTCTTGGAGAAATATTGAACTTATCCCTCCTTCCCACTTTCAATTTAACTCTGAGATCATGCAGGCTTATGGCAGTCCCCAGATCAGGCACCCAACTGTTGAAAGAAAAACCTTAGACAAATTAAACTTAACAGAGTTTAATTGAGCCAAGAATGATTGGCAAATCAAGCAAGACCCAAATCAGAATAGGTTCAGAAAGGTTTCAGTGTAGCCACATGGTGGACGAACATTTAAAAATAAAAAAAGGGAAGTGAGGTATCGAAAATGAAGTGAGATACAGAAACAGCCAGATTGGTTACAGGCCAGGTCTTTGCCTTATTGGAACATGATTTGAATAGTTGGCTGCCTTTAATTGCCCAGACTCGGTGACTGGAACAAGAGTAGGTTACAGTCTATTTGCATATCCATTTAGGTTATGGTTCACTCTGCCTGGAGAAATTTTTAGGCCAAACTCAGAATATGTAAGGAGGCAGATTTAGGCTAAAAGTAATTTAACACAACTCATCACATTCTTTGTAAAACTGTAATTCTGGGTATATGCGTTTTGTTATTGCTAATGAGAGAGCTGAATGATAAGCTTGGTAGTACATATGATATTCTCTATTTAGAAAAGTCATGCACCTATGTGAGAAGTTAAACATCATGTAATAAAATTTACTTAGTTAGAAATCTTGCATTGACTCATGTTTCCACCCAATAAGAGTTTTAAAATTAAAGAAGGTCTACTTGGGAAGCTGAAGTGGGAAGATTGCTTGAGCCCAGAAGTTCGAGACCCAGCCTGGGCAACATAGCAAGACCCAGTCTTGGTCTAAGAAACAAACAATTAATTAATGTAATTAAAAATAAAATAAAGACCATTAAAGCCAAAGCAGTGTACGTGGCAGATGCTTCGCAAATACAATGTTTTCAAACCAGAGTTTATTAAAGCCCATTGTCTTTCTTTGGCATCAATTGCTAACATACTTCACTAACATAGAGCTCCTTGAAGAGGAGCTTCACAAATTCTTGATGCAACTCAATTCCCTGTCTCTGCCCTCTGGGTATAGGTTGACAGAGAAGTAAAAAAGCCAAGCTAATCAGATAGACCCATTAGGATCCCCGCTGGGCATGATCACAAATGAAATGATTTCATCTCTGATGCCTTCTTGGCTAATTGACTGGTACTTTTAAAAGTTATCCTAATTCAAATTCAGTTCCTGAGCCCTCATTCCTTAAGTTGTTCTAATTTGTACCAAAATGAGCCAAAAGAGATTTCATCAAAGGTCAATTTTCTGACTCAAAGAGGGTGAGCCTTAACAAGGACATAGTTTAAGTAAGGCTTAACTACTCTAAACTAATCAAAGAAAGGAGAGGGAAACTTTAGGCAATTTTTAAATAAATAGATTTTGGAGAGTATAATGATTTAAACTTTGTGATAATATCTTATTGCCCAATAAAGATTTTTTTCTCTCACAGATAAATCAGAGGCATTTGGGAGCATCAATCTGAATGCAGTCCTTATAGTTAGCAGATTAAAAATTTATCCTTTCAATCTTCTTAACCCAATCTAATTTAAAAGAAGCTATGAAGATACAAATAAAACAAAAGAAATTCTCAGTATGTCAAATCTCAAATTCTAAAAATATAGACTCAGTTTTCTTTTTACCAGAAGTAAAAAGAACCAGATTCTCTTCTCAGCTCCAAACATTGTTTCCACATCAAATTGTTTATTCAAAAGCAATGATTTAGTGTAAATTCTGTGCTGCTCAGTGTTTCAGACCCTAGAGATACAGTGGTAAGAAAAATTGCACAGTACATTATGCATCTTAGTTTGTGCTGAGTCTGTCCTGCAGACTCTGGCCAAGTGACCGATAAAAGGAGTACTCAGACACAGGTATTTTGTGTGAGAGCAGCTAGAGGACTGCTGGAAAGTGAGCAGTCACGGTAAGCCAGAGCCACTTGTATTTATACAGTACTGGTATAATGTCAAAGTCCTGGAGCCGACACAATTTGTGGATAATTAACTCCGTCTCAAAAAAAAAAAAAAAAAATTATCGTCCCCCCTTGCAGGAGCAGTCTAGCATGTAGATGATCAAAGGCTGGTCTCCAGATAACATAAGTAAATAAACTTTCCTAGATAGATTTCTTTACACTCACTTGTTACCTACTCCTTACCCTTAGCCTCAGGATAAGAGAATATGCTGCCTTCAGCTTTATTCTCTTTTGAAGATTTTGCAAGATTTCTGACCTTTTAAGAAGGCTTGCTTCTTTCCTTACAGTTTCTCTCACCACCCTGAATGATCTAATACATCTCCCCTTTTTCTGTTTTTGCATCAGGTTTTGTTGATTGAAGAGTACAGATGTGTGCAGCAACAGGTTTGTCAGGCATAGTGGTTACAGCTCATTTTCCGGCTTTACATTCTAGAATTAGTAAATAACATGATATAAACATGAGTATAATCAATAATATTATTTTCCAATCAAGGAGTGACACCAGGAGTGGGAGTCTATCCAGGAGAGATGTTTTTGTACATCCTTTCATATGGCTGTTTCTTGGCATGTAGATCTATGGCGTTTAGGGATTCTTGAATTTTAGTTTTAAGTTGCTTTACATTTGCTGTGAAATTATCATGTAAGTTTCCCCAGAGGTGCTGTTTCACCTCTTCCCAACTATATACTGATTCCAAGATAGAGAGGTGACACAAATATGCTTATGCCCCCAGTTGCAGTTTAATTGCTGTCAGAATGCCAGTGCCTCTTGTCATTCCTTTATATATTCTAAGGCAGCTTTGAGGGCTTGCAGATGTGTGAGAATTTTTGATCTAAACCCTGCTGTAGGAGAAGTTCATTAGACACATTTCTGGCCAAGCTGTCCACAAAGGTGGCTGTTTGTAGTGATTCAGTAATAGATGCAACAGCAATACTAGCAGTGCCTAGGATTACTATAGCTGAGACTACAAAGGCTGTAAGTGTGCCTATGAATCTTCTGTGTCTGACCTGGGACAGGGCACATTCTAAGGTGGCAAAAGCAGAGGAACCTTGCTAGTCACGTGTCAAATTGACTGGTAGGAATGCCTCAGATTGTCTACTTAATATCATGTCACTAGTAATATTTAAATCAGATATACTGTAATTTGTGACACACAGGCGAACCACGTCTCTTTCTGCACTTGGGTCACAAACCTGGAGTTGTGGGATATAATGGAAAAATTGGTTCCCATAAGGAAAACATGTGGATGGGTAGTGCAAATTAGGCACTGATCCATGTGATTATGAATAAAGGTTATAGAATATTTGTTACTGGAATTATATTTAATGCCAGGTGTTAAGGGTGGTGCTAAGATGTCCCATGCACTGTAAAGTGTCTTGGGGTGGCATGGACTCTACTTGGAATCTAGGATATCCCATCCCCACACGGCTCAAATCATAGGAGAAATGGGACATGCCTATAAAACTATGATTGATGGCACAATGGACACGGACATCAGTATGGTCGCCCTGCAAATGGTTGTGGGGGCTCCAGTCTAAGACGTTATAATTGCCTAACTGGAGGCTATGGGCTTGTATTCCCTGACAGACCTCCCAGCCAAAGTGGAATCCATTACTTTCCCATCTTTGCTCTTTAGTACATGGAGGAATGTTGGGGAAAGTGGTATTGGTTGCATTGACCCTACAAGAGTTGCAATGTGCAACAGAAAGCATAGCAAGTAATAAATTATCTGGAGTGAATGGTGTTTGTGTCCAGAGCAGGATTCACTCAGTCTCCTAAGTTGTCTTCTACAGCATCCCCCAGGTAATGTCTGGAGCCTGTGTCATCCAAGAAAGCCACATTGTCTGGGGCTGCAGGTCCTGCAGGGTCATTTCCTTCATTTCTGATACCGGGTTGGGTCCTAGCTATGCCATGTTATGGTTTGATGCATCGTGTTGGAATCCAAAGAGGGTCTGAGCAGGTGTGAACGCAAGCAGATCCTCTTCCCCGTTTGAGCAAATCGTTTGGATCACGCCATACATTACTATTTACATCTTTCCATAAAACTGCAGGTTTTATGTTTTGAGGGGCTTTAACAAAGTGCTTTTCTATACCTGATTGAAATTTATCATTTAAATTTAAGAAATTAAAGGTAAATAAGATTTGTGCTAGTAGTGTTGCAGGGTTCTTATTCATATTCCCCCTTTTTTGTTTTGTGAGCCTATTTTTAAGGGTGGAGTGGACCCATTCTACTATGGCCTGTCCTTGGGAGTTATACAGGATGGCTGAGGAATGTTGGAGGTTCCACGTGTGACAAAATTGGTGAAATTGTGAGCTGGCATAAGCCAGGCCATTATCAGTTTTAATTTTTGTGGACCACCCTATAAATGCAAAAGTGAAGAGAAGATATTTAATGAGATATTGAGTGGACTCTCCAGTAAGAGCATGTGTGCTAATTAGGTGGGAGTTGGTGTCAAGAGATACATGTACATATCTTAGTTTTCCAAATTCAGGAACGTGTGTAACATCTGTTTGCCATAACTGATTAGATTCTAATTCTCTTGGGTCAACACCTGTTGAAGAAGGGGATGGGTCTGTGAGCTGGCAATCTGAGCATTGGAGGATAAATTGTTTAGCTAATCTTTGGGTAAGTTGAAATTGCTTAGTTAAGTTTCTCCAATTTTTTGGAAAAATTGATGTGACTAGGTGGCTTAGTCAAACAGTGACATCATAACTTGCAGATCTGCTTGATTATTGCCATGAACTAGTGGGCCAGGCAGTGAGCTGTGGGTTTGAATGTGTGTAATAAAAATAGGATGTGTATGTCGATCCAGCAGTTGCTGAAGTCAGAGAAAAAGTGCACATAGGATGGGCTCGAGAGTGGACTTAATGAGGGCTATTTCAAGGTTCTGCAATAAATAAACAGAGTAAGCAGAGTCACTAACAATATTGATGGGCTGAGTGGAAAAGGTTTCTAGGGCCAATATTAGGGCTCCAACCTCAGCTCTCTTTTCAGTGCTAGTAAATCCAGATCAAGTGAGGGAGTTATGCAATTCACACCAGATAGCCACTTTTCCATTTTTACCAGAGCCATCAGTAAAAAGTGCTAAAGCATTGTGTATTGAGGAGCGAACTACTTTTGTAGGCCTAACTACAGGCGTACGAGATAAGAACTGAAGTAGTTTGTCAGCAGGAAGGACATGTTCTATATGGCCCACACAATCAGAGAGTGCTATACGCAGGTTTAGATATAAAGGCAGGACTGCTTCAAATTGATTTTTGACTCAAGGGAAATCTTATGACATCAGGTTCATAACCTAGGAATAGATTGAGTCATCTGCAGCTATAAAGATGACTTTACTAACTAGGTGAACATAGAGAGACAGTGTTTTAGTCCTAGTATGTGAGCAAAAAAAATCCATTCTAGGAAGTGTAGCCCTGGGGACATCTGTCCTATTAATCCTTTTGGGGGAATGTTTAGTAGGAAAAACAAACAATTGGACTGAATATCATGGGTCTATGCAATGTAGTTGCCTCTGAGAAATAGCTTGCTCTATTTCCTCAATTTCCCTTTTTGCTTCAGGGGTTAAATAGTTGGGGGAGTCTAGGGCTGTATTGCCCTTTAGGATAAAAAACAGATTCCATAATTTGTCAGTAGTTATGCCCAAGGTGGAGTAAACACAGTTAATTATCACTAGTTATGCCCAAGGTGGAGTAAACACAGTTAATAGCATCCAGTAATTTTTGATAATCATTTAAGGCATGTAAGTTGCTGTTATTCAATTTAACCTTTTGAGGTCTTACTGACCAGGAAGTTAGTATGCATCCAAGATATTTTCAAGAAGAGGCCATCTATGCTTTTTCACTTGCTATGGTTAAACCTCTTAACTGTGTATTCCTTTTGACAGAGGTATATAAATTTAAAAGTATTGGCTCTGTTGGGGCTGCCAGTAATATATCACCCATGAAATGAATAATCTTGCAATAGAAAATTCTTTTCTACTTGGAAGCAAAGCCTGATTTACATGACACTGACACATGGTAGTACTGTTCAGCATTTCTTGCGGAAGGAAGCACTTTCCAGTGAAATCAGCAAGCTGGCCTTTCATTATTGATAGCTGGTATTGTAAATGCAAATTTTTCTCTGTCCTCTTTTGCAAGGAAAATAGTATAAAAGCAGTCTTTTAAGTCAATAATAACTATAGGCCAATCTCAAGGAATCACCACAGGGGAAGGGAGCCTTGCTAAAAGGGCCCCATAGGTTGCAAATTAGCATTGGTAGCCCGTAAGTCATGCAAAAGTCTCTATTTGCCAGACTTTTTGAGAATTATGAAAATGGGTGAATTCCAAGGGCTGTCTGATGATTCTATATGGCTGGCTTTTAATTGCGCCTCAACTAATTCATGGGCTTATTGTAATTTCTCTCCCTTTAAAGGCCACTGTTCTCTACCCAAATAGGATCTTGACAGAGCCATGTCAGGGTAAGGGAGAAATTAACAAAAGTGACCATTATTAGCAAGGGCCCATATGGTGGTTGTTTACTATGGCCTTAGTTAATCCTTTTGTTAATGGGCTAGTAGCTCCATTTTCCCTAATGCTTTTTCTTATCTCTTTATAAGTATCAAAAAAATGGGTTCATATACCTAATTACCTCGTTGATCTTGCATTACCGGGCAGGCCAAGAGCTCCCCTTCTAATGCCGCTTGCCTAAAGCAGGGTCCCACAGCTGTTTTGTATCCCTTTTCCGATTGTCTTTTTTCCAATTTATTGGGGAGGGGGCTCAGGAAAGACCTCTGTTTCCTCTGTGGCACCTTTTCCTGGTAATGGTGGGGCTGAGGGAGGAGAAGGATGTAGTAAGGTAGGTGATGGTTCCTCCTCCCTTTCCTTTTTAGGCTCTTTTGTATAGAATAGCACCAAAGCAGCCCTGAATAAGACCCATAACCTTAAAGATGTGACTGGGACCCGTCTGCCCTTGTGCATGATTGCTTTTAAGATTTCTCCCTACCTTGTTCCCAGAGCTCTAGGTCTAGCATACTTTATCCCAGGAACCCTGGATTATAGGAAACAATAGTTTGCATTAGATCCCTTAATTGAGCCTGCGAAACCGAGGCTCCACTAGCTTTAAGCAGCTGTCTCAATACTTTTATATACTGTTGCTGTTGAGCAGATAACTGTTGTCCTATGATGAAACCCTAGCTTGAAAATTCCCATGAACTTAGAAATCACCAGTGACTTACTAACTGCACAGTCTCTTCACCTTCATTTTCAAGGGTTCCATCGCTGTCCATTGCAGCATTTCACACACAGAGACACGGATCTTGACAGAGCCATGTCAGGGTAATGTCCTGCAGACTCTGGCAGACCAATGGATGAAAGGAGTACTTAGACACATGTATTTTGCATGAGAGCAGCTAAGGAACTGCTGGGGAGTGAGCAGTCCCGATGAACCAGAGAACTTGTATTTATTCAGTACTGGTATAATGTCAAAGGCCTGGAGCCAACACAATTTGTGGGCAATTAACATTGTCCTCCTCCCTTGCAGGGAGCAGTCTCCTGAGTGGATGATCAAAGGTCAGTCGGCTGACCTAAGTAAATAAAGTTGTCTAGATAGATTTCTTTACACTCCCTTGTTACCTATTCCTCACCCTTAGCCTCAGGGTAAGAGAATATGTTGCCTTCAGCTTTATTCTCTCCCGAAGCCTTTGCAAGAGTTCTGACCTTTGAGGAAGGCTTGCATCTTTCCTTGTAGCTTCTGCCACCACCCTGACCGATCTCTTACAAGTTCGCAGTTAGAAAAGAGAGAATAATTTTTTTTTTTTTTGAGACGGAGTTTCGCTCTTGTTACCCAGGCTGGAGTGCAATGGCGTGATCTCGGCTCACCGCAACCTCCGCCTCCTGGGTTCAGGCAATACTCCTGCCTCAGCCTCCCAAGTAGCTGGGATTACAAGCACACGCCACCATGCCCAGCTAATTTTTTGTATTTTTTGTAGAGACGGGGTTTCACCATGTTGGCCAGGATGGTCTCAATCTCTTGACTTCGTGATCCACCTGCCTCAGCCTCCCAAAGTGCTGGGATTACAGGCTTGAGCCACTGCGTCCAGCCTGAGAATAATTTTTTTAAGTAATTATATAAATTTATAAGTATCCCTAAGAATTGATTCCAGCACCCTGGCATATACCAAAATCTGTGAACATTCAAGTTCCATAGTCAGCCTTGCAGAACCACTTAAATAAGAAAAGTCAGCCCTCCAAATATGTCATTTCATATCTCTTGAATTATCTATTTTAAATCAAAATTTGGTTGAAAAAAATCTGTATATAAGTGAGCCCACACAGTTCAAGCCCATGTGGTTCAGGCATCAACTGTATATAATTTCACACCGTGGTTAATTACATATTTTAAAAATAACTGTGTAAAGGAAAAAAATGTGAAGTGGTATAGGTAAATAAGGGAAACTAAGAATTCTACTTAATATATGATGATTAAGGAAGTCCTTTGGGTAGCTAACATTTGCACTGTTCCTTTATAGAATGATTACTCATTCTATAACCCTCACAATTTTTTGCTGAAAAATGAAAATAATCATAGTATATATACCACATAAGCTTGTTTAAGGTATTAAAATCTTGCATTAGTGGTTCTTACCAATCAAATGATGGTGTATTTTAAATACTCAATGAATGAAATTAATATTATTGGGTTAGCTATTACAATGATGATAAGGTTTCACATATTTAAATAATCATGCAAGTAGCAAATGTTCTCTAGAGTGGATGAAGTTAGATGGCATCATTGTTGAAAATATATAATTAAGAAACTAACAAGGTAGATTGATTACAACATAGAAATAAAACCATAAAATATCAAAAGCCATATCGTGACCTATCACAGTTCTGTTACCACTCATTTCATACTAGATCAAAAATAATGCTGCTTACTTATGTAATTTATGTAATAACATAAGTTATTTGAGCATTTTAGAATGCCTGGATGATATCAGATAAAGTTGGGAAAGAAAAGCCTATTTATGTTACATAAAAATACGTTTTGACAGATACAACATCACAAAGTTGAATCAGGATTTTACAGGTGAGCTAGAATCTTGTGTATCATAGAGAACATGATTTTCTATCCCTGCAGAACTTCAACAGCAGCAAGATGGTATAGAATGTACATTTGTTTGAGAATCATATAGGTAACAATTATTCATTTGTCACTCGCTAACTGTACCTAACATACTAAGCCTTAGTTTCTGATGTGTGAAACAGAAGATAATATCTCCTAATCACAGGATACTTTTGATGTTTAAGTGATATAATATACAAAAAATCAACTAGCACAATATTGGTAACAGAGTGGTGAGCAGAGCAAATACGGTCCCTCTCTCATGGAATTTAATCTACTGAGGAAAAGAGATACAAACAAATAGGATTATAACTGGGCAAAATACTATTAAAAATAAACTAATATAAAAATATGAAATCATATAAAAATATTGTGAAGAATGCCAAGGGCTATTTTTTGTAGTTGTTTCTGTTTTGGAAATAAACTTGAAGGGAGTAGAAGTCATGTTTTCTTCAGTTGTTTGGTAGAGCGCCTAATACAACAAAAATGTCATACTTAAAAAATTTATTTGATAAGGTGATTGATTATTGCAATTTTAAAGTAAAAGTAGGTGAGGTACTCTGGTTAAGGATACAGGAAAATAACAAGCTAACTAACAGACACTGTCTGCTTCATACATCAATGAGTCTAAAATCCAGAGGAAATGTAAAGGAAGAAATACCTTTGGGCATAGAAAAATAGTCCTCCTCTATCTGGAAAGATCACCCTCTTAAACGGTTCCTGGAGGAAAGAACAAAGACAAGGAGATGCAAGGGAGAAAGAAAACCTGCCTTGCTAGCAAATCAACCCAAATAGCTCCATCAAACAAACAGGTGATCATCTCTGTCAGAATCACATCCTTCTTAGTGGCCACGAAAACAACACAGAATGTTGGCTAGGCATGATGGCTTATTCTCGTAATCCCAGCAATTTGGGAGGCCAAGGTTGTGGGATAACCAGAGGTCAGGAGTTCAAGACCAGCCTGGCCAACATGGCGAAACCCCATCTCTACCAAAAATACAAAAAATTAGCTGGGTCTGGTGGCAGGCACCTGTAATCCCAGCTACTTCGGAGGCTGAGGCAAGAGAATTGCTTGAATCCAGGATGCAGAGGTTGCAGTGAGCCGAGATTGCACCATCACACTCTAGCCTGGGTGACAGAGCGAGACTGTCTCAAAAAAAAAAAAATGCAGAATTCTACAACTGACATAAGAGAAAAGTTGACCCTGTCTCACATGAGATGAAACAAACAAATAAAAATAAATCCCTGGTGAACCTCCAAATTTGGGGATTCCAGAAGTTTGTTTCCATTGAAAATAACTTTGAAAGTACTCCAATTTAACTGATAAATTTAGACAAAACTAAACTGTAAAAAGATAATTAATTGGGAAGCCATTAGGCTGAATACCTTCTCCTGCCTAAGCAAATGGAATTATAGTAACCTCAGAAAAACAAAATATTAACCAATTAGAAACTACCAACTAACTTCTAACTAGAAACTTTGCCAGTCAGAAACCAAGTTACTTCTACCTATGGACTCTCCACTTGGACCAACGATTATTTTCTCTGCCATGCTTCTGGGAATATCTTATAAAAGTTTTCCACTTGTGCCCCTTCAGGGAGCCCTGAACTGCTAGTGTTCTGGTGCCTCCCAATTCATGACAGGCCATTAGCTCAAACAAAGTCTTCAAAATTTTGATGGACCTAAGTTCTCCTTTAAAAAGATTAGCTTATCTAATTGCCAAGTAAGTCTTAGTAGAGAAGTTCTCTACCGTTCGTTACTTCATTTTGTCATTTCTTTCCTTGGATATCCACCCATTTAAAGAACAAAAGTTGTGAGCCACCAAGCCAAAAGTAAGATACGTGGTCTCTTTTGTGTAAGATAAATACAAAGATTTTGTTTATATTGCTTCAGAAAATGTGTGCCAAAGAGTAAAAGAGGCCATAGGGTTCCAGCACACTGTTTATTTTTCTTACACAGAGTAGGAACTTAAGGATCGTTATTGAATACTTGTCCCTATTTTACAAGACTATTTGTCAAAAGGGCATGTTTACATAGTCTCTGGCAGCTCATTAATTATCCTGCCATTTCAGTTGTGGAAACCAAAAAAAAAAAAAAAATAGCTGCTAGAAATGGGAATTTAATTTTTTTCCCTTTAAACAGTACAATCTTTATATATACATGTGCAGTGCATTTTCTTCAAGCGGATTTACTAGCTTCTGCCACTCACATAACTTCCCTTGTTTCTTGGAAAAATGCAAACTCCTTGTCTTACTGGAAGCAATAGGCTCCTTGCAACAGATAGTATTCAAAAATTTGGCAAAGACAAACCCCAGAAAGAAAAAAAAAATTAATGAATATACCAATTGCTTCATTAGCATTCTATTCTTATTCTTAAGATAAAGAGCTGTGTAAAAATACTAATCCGTTTTATGGTTTTAATAAAATGTAGAATTGGGCAGGTGTGTAAAACAGGAGTCCTGAAATTCTTTTGAATAATAATTGTATTTAAATATTAAAATATTAAATGTGATATTGTTTGAGGATGAATGAGATTGGGATAATTGGAGTGATTCAGTCTAGTGCACACATTAAGTCAAGGGTAGAGAAATCAAATATGCTAACTACCGGTAACATATCCTGTTCCCATGAATATGCTGAGTGCTGTTATGGACTCTTTACCAGACATATCATCGTAAGAGAAAATTCACTGAAGCTGCTAACAGTAATAATAAGATTTTCTTTTAAAGGCTGAAGGAAAGCACCCAGCTACAGAAAATTGCTTTGTGAATCTTAAAGGTACTTAACCTATATAAATATGTTAAAGAACATAAGGTAGGTAGGATGACATCAGCAGCACCTGCCACTCCATTTCCAATTTGTAGCACAGAGGAGACAGGCCTTCTATTGTCTTCTTTGCGTTCCATCCACTGCACTCCCTTGGCAGAGGAATGATGTCAACCCAGGATGTCTCTGGATATCATGGACACCAAAGTCAGATACATTTTGACGGTGGTGGGTGACTACCCTTGAAACTTAAAGATATCCAGCGATATCTTTCTTCTTTAAGAAACTTGAAGAAGTTTTTGAAATAAATATTTAGGCTCTTAAATTATAGATTGCAAGGCTGCAGAATCATAGCAAAAGTATCAAAAGAATCAGCTTCCCTCCAGATCACAGCATGCTGAGATTTGAGCGCATGGTATTTCAAAGGAGCCATGTTCTCTGGTTTGATGTAACTTATATCAAGTGCTAGCAGCCCCATATTTTTATCCACACCAAAAACTGTATAATTAATTACTATAATTGGCTAATAATTTGGAAGAATGGAAAAATGTCTACTATTTTTTCATTTCTAGTCCTTTCCTGTTAAGAGGATTTTTCCTGTTAAATACAGATTTACGTTTCTTAGAAAGCTGCACTTGGAAATGTGGAAGAACTGTTTTGTGGAGGCAGAGCAGCACAGTGGTTGAGGGCCGGCTTCGTAGGTGGCCAGCCTGAGTTATACTCTCAACTTCACTGATTACTAGATCTATGTTATGTCATAAGTACTTATTCTCCATGTCAGATGTAACTTATTTGCTTGATACTCAACATCTATGCCCACCTTCTAGTATGCCTTTCTTTACCATCGAATTTGTAAGACTGAGAACTATAATACATTTCCCTGATGTCCTTGCAGCCAGCATTCTGGAGGCAAATTAGGTTCACCAATTAAATGCACTTAGTCAAGTGTTTGAAAGGTGGAGGGGAGATTATGTTGATGATATTCTCATTGCACTTAGCTATTTTCTGGCTAAAAATACCATGAAAATGAGGGCTTTTTCTGCAGCAGAGCGTTAGTGTCTAGCTTTGTAAATATCAAGAGGGAATTATGATGTTTCCACGAGCTCCCTGATCTTGAATTCTAGTTCCAAACTGTGTGGCTACAGCTGCATGTTCTCAGATTCAGTAACTCAGCAGGGACCTCCTGATACTCCACCTTTTCCATGGAGATCATACCTGCCTGTTAATGTGCTTTGGGTGTTTTTCCTAGGCTTCCAGCCTACAGCCCACTCCATCCAATTCTTCAGTGATTTTTAGAAGTGCCTTAGTCTATGTGTTAAATCCATTTTTACTTAAAATGCCTGGAATGAATCTTTCTTGGACTAAAACCTGACTGATAAAGGTCTCCTTCAGTGGGAGCTTCCCCTTTTGTAAACTGGGGTAAATTGGGTGCTCGTTAAAGTAAGAGTATTGTAAAAATTCAATTAGATGGCTATGTGAAACATTGGACTTAACATCAGTCACGCAGTAAGCACCCAGTATGTATATATTAGGTATTATTTTTTCAAATATCAATTTAATGCCACTCTGCCCACTGTTATGGTCTCTCTCAATTTTGCACACTCATTCAGCAATGGTAACAGGAAGAATTAAGAAAGAGAAACTGAATAGGAACAATTGAGATAGTTATCCATATTTTTAGGGTTCACGTGATATTCTGATACATAATGATTGAATAAAGGTAACTGGAACATCCATCACTTCAAACATTTACCTGTAAGATCTCTCAATTGCATGAATAACATGGTTGTAAAACAGGCATGTTCCATAAAGATAGATATGGGTCAGAGAATTATGTGGAAAGAGAAGCTCCAAGAAAAAAGAGGAAATGTGTCTGGCCAGCAAAGAAAACAATAGTAGGATGATATAGGAACAAGGAAACAACTGAGAGTGAATGGAGTGGAGAAATTTTTCAGGCCAGCTCTGTCGCATTAAAACAATTAGCTGTAGAAATTTAATAGAAATGAGTTGACTGGGTGCAGTGGCTCACACTTGTAATCCTAGCACTTTGGGAGGCTGAGACAGGCAGATCACAAGGTCAGGAGATTGAGACCATCCTGGCTAACATGGTGAAACCCCAACTCTACTAAAATACAAAAAATTAGCCAGGCATAGTGATGTGCACCTGTAGTCCCAGCTACTTGGGTGGTTGACACAGGAGAATCCCTTGAATCCAGGAGTTGAGGGTTGCAGTGAGCCAAGATGGCATCACTGCATTCCAGCCTGGTGACACAGCAAGCAAGTTTCTGTCTTAAAAAAAAAAAAAAAAAGAATAAAAGAAATGAGCTCGTACTGGTTTTACGAACCAGAATATAAAACTTTTAACACTAGATAGCCAAATGTCTTAGGGTAAAGCATTTCTTTTTCTGTCTCCAGTACTCGTAATGCCTGCTGCTTTCTTCACTGCCCCTTGACCTAGAATCATTTTATTGATATTTTATCTCTGACATAAAAAAATATAGTATATTCAGGGTGTTAATTTTAAAAGCTATCAGAAGTAAGGATTATAAGAGTATTTATAGCATCATTCTTCATCATTTTCACCAACTTTTGGATATGCTTTAAATTACACAGTTGCTCCCCAACCTTTCTCAGGTTAAGTCAATCAATCCTATCTGTAAGTATAAGTAGCCTCTCTTATGCAAACTGGAGGTCACATCATAAGAGATAAAATTAGAAGAGGCTCTACAAAGAGACTTTAATGAAAGCTATTGATCTGCTCATTACTTGGCCTTCAGTTTTTAGACATCATTAGCAGGAAAGAACTTAACCGAAAAGCCTCATTAATACAGGGAAGGTGTGCTAGCATGAGAAATGTATGAAAGTAAAATCAGACATCAGAACTCTTTAGACAGGTATAAAGTAGTCCTTGTGCTAAGAGCAGAGAAAATGCCTTTCTAAAGGCAACTTCCCTTTTGCCTCTAGTTGTCCCAGCAAAATAATTATGATTATTAATTATAATTAAAATATATATTTAATTATAAATTCATATACAAATAACACTTTTCAGCAGAAATTCATCTTTACATGTAAGTCTATCCACCCTCTGAAATCTTAAAAATTATAAAACTAATATATAGATCTGCGACCCTGTGCCCAGATTTCCTGATGTACCATTCATGTGAGTTTGCTATCATATTATACTTCTTCCCGAATACTTTGTTATTTAAAATTCATATAATTTAGCCCTAAAGTGATTTATTGTTTTCTGAGTTATCTGGTAAGGCTGAACACACAGTTTAAGTGTTTCATTCTCAGCTTTACATTTCATTATATGCTGAGTAACATTTGTGTCAGAGAAATTCAAAAATCTTTATATGAATGTTTTTTTCTAACATTTCACTTAATTGTCCATGGGGTAGATCTAGTTTTAGAGAAATTCATGAATCTTTATATGAATGTGACAGTCATCATGGAATCTAGGTTTTGAGAAATATAATTTACAAAATTTAAACGATAGGCCTCATCTTTATAGACTGTGAATGTGATATGGTTTTAAGCAAAAAGTCACAAAACTAACAAAGAAGAAAAATCTGATAAAAGTGAGGAGATGGAAAGTATTATTTTTATTTTTTTTAAGTCAAAAAATGCCTTTATTTTAGGAAGGAAAAATTAGAATTTTAAATGGGATAGAAACACACATACTTGGCATCTGAGCAAGCCATACCAAACTCATTAGGAAACATCCTCAAGAAATTTTGGCTCTTCTCCTGATCTTGTCAAAAATTCTATAACAGACATCTGGCCAAGTCACTTCACCTCTCAGAGCTTTAGTATTTCTTGCTAGCAAAATGAAAAGATGGCTCTGTGGTTCAAACTAGATTCTGCAGTGCCCTAGGGTTGGCTTCCTCTTGAAGGTCTATGAGTACAAGGGGGAATCCACATGAGTGGGACTTCAAGAAAAATAGAGCAGGTGTGCTTTTGTCTCTTTCACACATTACACTTATGATTTTGTTTAAAAATAAGATTTCACTCCTTAAGAAAAGAAGTCATCCCTATCATTTGAATATATTTTCAGATCTGCAATTCTAAGATTCTAAATGGCTGATTTACTTATGAGATCTCACTTTTAGTAGCTGGATTAAGCCATGTTGGAGGAAATTTGCCTTAGAAGTGGAAATAAAGGAATGTGGCCAGTGGAAAAAATAGGAAAAGGTTTTCTTTCCTATGAGAAAATATCTTAGTTAGGCCTCACATTGTACCCTGGTGTCTTGAGTTCAGCCCATTGTGGGTATAAATTCTGTTAGAATCAGCCAACAGCAGGCAATGGCCAAGTCTTGAGCATGCAGTTATACTCACTGAGTTAACAAATGTTTCCTGAGCTCTTGCCAGGAGTTCTTTCGATTCTAAGCCCCAAAATAAGAAGGTATATAGTCCTGCTCATTAACCTCTGAGACTTACAGTCTTATGAAGGAAGCAGACATTACACAAATCTATGTCCAGTAAAAATGCTCAATCTTTTAAAAAGCTTTTTATTTTGAAATAATTTTAGATTTTCAGAAAAGGTAAGGACATAGTACAGAGAGTTCCCAGCTGTCTTCACTTGGTTTCTTCTAATGCTGACCTCTTACATAACCATGGGACATTTGTCAAAACTAAGACATTAACACTAGTAAATACCACTAACTAGAGACTGTATTTGGATTTTTCCAGTTTTTCCACTAATATCCTTTCTTCAAAATCCAATCTAGGATATTACATTGCATTTAACTCTCATGCCTCCTTAGGCTCCTTCCATCTGTTTCTCAATTTTCTCTAACTTTTTATGGCTTTGATACTTTGGGAAAAGAACTAGTAAGGTGTTTTGTAGAATGTTCCTCAATTTTGGTTTGTCTGATGTTTTTCTCATGATTAGAGTGAGGTTATGTGTTTTGAGAAAAAATATCACATAGGTGAAGTGCTATTTCATATTATTACATTAGGAGTACATGCTAGTGACATGACTTATCACTGGAGCTATTATCTTTAAGTTATTATTTTAACTTTTTCATGCACTATTATTCTTTAAGGAGTTGGTCTGTTACCCAAGCTGGAGTGCAATGGACCATCTCGGCTCACTGCAACCTCCGCCTTCTGGGTTCAAGCGATTCTGGTGCCTCAGCCTCCCAAGTAGCTGGTACCATAGGCAAACAACACTTTGCCAGGATATTTTTTTGTATTTTTAGTAGAGATGCAGTTTTGCCACATTGGCCAGATTGATCTCAAAATCCTGACCTCAGGTAATCCACCTGCCTCAGCCTCCCGAAGTGCTAGGATTATAGGCATGAGCCACAGCACCCAGCCTTTCATACACTTTATTAGGAAGGAATCACTGAATCCAACCCATACTTAAGGGGAGGAAAATTCAGCTTCACTCTCTGGAGGTAGGAATGTTTACATTTATTATTTAGAATTGTTCTCTAAGAAAGAGTTGTCTCTTCATCCCATTGCCAATAAAAAGTTTTACAAATTATGGTAAGTGTTATTTAGGAAAATAAAAGAGAGACATAGGAGACAATAACAGGAGAGATGTATTTGGAAGCTCTGTAAACAAGGTATCAGCCTCAGGTGTTTTAGACTGATACCTCTAAGGATATTAGAGAAGCAAAAGAAATGACAGGAGAAAAATGTATCCTTACTAATGTCCTTTTCTCCCTCATCACCTACAGCAGGGACAGCTTACAGATATTCAGGATTAGTGGTACAGGGAGACAGCATCATAAAAAACAAGAACAAAACCCAAAAAATGCAGCATTTTCTCTAGGACCTGAAAAGAACTTGTATACTGCAGTGATGGCTACTATTGAAACAGTATCCTGAAGCAATTCTTGAAGAAGCAGTTAACTAGAGCAAAAGAAAAGAAAAAGATCACAAGTTAATTTTGCTGTCTGGGATGTACTAGAAAGATTACTTTCTCTTTTTCATACTGATTAAACCCAATTTGTGTACAAAAGACAGGAATTATATTAGGAATTACATTAGGAATTATAATATGTAGTATCACAGGATCCGAGATTCATATCTTTGAGGTGTATAAATGAGAAGAGTAATTGAAGTAAGGATATGTAGGACATAGGATGGAGTTGGCATTGCAAAGCCAGTGGGAATGAAAGGAGTCAGAATGAGTTCACATCCTAGCTTAAACCCATGTAACCCTGGCTTTTTAGACTAATGAGCTTATTAGCAACACGAGACTAATGAGAAACTGACAGATATAGATGTCTGACTTCAGAATCTTTTCTCAATAGAACGTGAAACTACAATCCTCTTGTGAGTTTGCAAAATTATTCAGAAATAAAATACAAAATGTAAGAAAACAAATATTTTAAATATGAATTTCAAATAAGATAACTGTATTATGAGATCAAAGAGGAAACAGATTGGTTAGTTAATTGGTACTCTACTTCCAGCAGGAGAGGGTAAAATAAGCAGACAGAAGTGCTATCTAATCTTCCCTGCCCTTGTTTTATATGCTTTAACTTTCTTCCCACAGCTCTCAATCCTGTGCCCTATTTCAGAGCCTTTTTTTCCCTACTCATCTTGTGAACCTCAGGACACTGAGGAAATTCGATGTTCAGACATTTTATTTTTAGGATATCACGTTATGTAATATCTTAGGCTGGTGTCACTCATTCCAAAAACTGCTGTTTTGAACGAGAACTGAGATAAATGTACCCAGTGGATATCAATCTTTTACATTCAAACTGTCTTAAAAACACCCATAAAAGCTCAGCAATCCCTTCTGAAAACATTTTTCTTCTTCTTTCCATTAACAAATATGTATGTGACTCCAGGTTCATTTTCAAAGTCTAATGCCTGCATCTCTATTTCTGGCAGTATTTCTCAGGTAATTAACATTCCTGAGAACACAGTTAGGCACAATACTGAAAAAGAGAATTTTCACTTATTTGGTTTTCCCACTGTGTAAAGAATGTTACAACTCTACTGTACTCTTTGAAAAAATATACTCTTGTTCTCCCATCAAGGAGAACAAGAAAGAAAAATATAGAAAAGAAAAAAGAGAAAAAAGTTACAAAGATAAGGAATAAGGAAAGATGTTACATGTATACTAAGGCCCTAAATATCTATAAGGCTCTGTCCTGTGAAGGGCCCACAGTCACTTCTGCTCACCATTCAATGTGATCTTTTCACCTCAAAGGAAAAAATTCCGTGGGTTGTCACTGACAGTGAGACCAGTGTCAATTTAAAATTCTGCATGGAAAACAATAGTGAGCTTCTGATCAACAATTGTCATCTTCTAGTTTTAGGCTGAATTAGTAGAGTTGTTTTGATATGGTATTTATTTTAAAGGCTTTTCATCAACTCCATCAATCATTTTCTCAGTTCATCTTGGTAATGTAGCTGGTCTGATGTTTAAACAGAAATCTGCAGGAGCAAAGTGGGGCAGCAGTCCTAGAATGCTGCTGAAATGCCCATGGATCAGCCAGCCTACTCATTAGCTTTATTGCTAACAAAGAGGAAAACCATGCATATAATTACATGAATTGCAGAGCTAGCAACACGAGTTGGCACCAGGGAATTCTTTCTTTGCCACCACTGCTTTATCAGGATCAGACATTGCCTGTGTGCCTTCAAAGGGGCACAGGGTTAGAAACAAAATAAGCAAGTGTTCTTTTTTTCACTGCAGATTATTTTTTACCCTTAAGCAAACCTCTCTCTAGCCATGACCAGCCCAGCCACTTTTAGGAGTCAGTGAACCCAATGAGTCAGTGACTTTAGGCTTCTTATAACTCATGTCAATATAATATTACTGGTAATGTTACCAGTAATGTAAAAAATAATTACTGTGTTATAGAGAATATGAGTTAAGAACTGAGGTTCAGAGAATGAGTTATTCAAAATTACAAGGCAAGTAGTGTGCCTGTGTGTGTGTGTGTGTGTGTGTGTGTGTGTGTGTGTGTTTGTGTGTGTGTGTGCAGGGAAGTGTGTGTGTGCAGTGAAGCTGGAGCCAGAACCTAGGTTTTCTTGCCTGTCTAGCATCTTCTCCGTGTTCTTATTCATTGTTATTACTACAGTAGGAGATAAAACTTTTGAGGCTTATTCATTGAGAGCATGCCTCCCAGGACCAAATAGACTTACTACTTGGAACTGCTTTGAGAATTCTTATATTCTTATTCTGTATGGTTCCTTTGGATATCAACTTCTTAGTTATCTTGCATTTCTATTATTTCTTCTATGTACTTAAATATGATAATATGAATAATTCACCAGCATGGCTCCTGACACAAATCAGACATTCTCCATTCTCCAGATACATTCTTTTCTCTCCTAATGTAGTAGAAGGGCCCCATCTTGGGACACAAAGGACTTTTACTGACAATGATTTTTAGTCATTCAAATTATTCCCTATAGTGTACAGTTCGTAGCAACTGCCCTACATTTCCTAGAGAGTTGATATAAAAATTGAAGGAGACAATGCATATTAAATTGTTTAATTTATGATTCATGGGCTGATTTTATTTCAAAGCTAAATATAATTTTTATGAAGCATTGTCGCTTGAAGCCATTGGGATTCCTTTACTCTGGGAAACCAGACTTCTCACTATCCTTGATTTTCTTTGGCAAATCATGGTATCTATTGATTACAGAAATTCTTTTCAACATGTCAAGTACTTAGAGATTTATAAGCAAAGGAAAACAATCCTTGTAAGCTTTGTCAATCTGGGGATATTCATGAGATGAAATATTACCATGCAAAATGAAGATAAATCACAGTTCCAAATAGCCTTGTGGCTGAACACTTTCCAGTGATCCACCCAGCTCATAGAAGAAGCTATGGCAAATAATAGCCAGGAGTGATGATCATTGTATTTGCAGTCCATTACCAGAAGCCTGACATACATAAAATGTAGGTCAAAGCATTCTATTTACTGCCATATTTATCTTCAGAACATGAACCATGAGAATGTTATTATAGTACTAAAGAAACAGAAGTGATAAATGAATAGTTTCCCAAATGCTATTTAAATGACTGTATTCAACTTCTAGCTCCTCATTGAAATACAAATTCCACAAGAGAGAGGACCATGTTTGTTTTCTACTGTCTCTCAGGGCTTAACACAGTGCCTCCCTCATATTAGTCCTCAATGAAATACACGTAGATGATTTAATTAATTAATTTAATTGAGATCTATGTTGCTGCTCTTATTTACTTACAACTGCTTTTCTTTACTAACCCAGCCCCAGTGTGGGAAGAGACTATGTTCGTATTCATCTTTTTTTTTTCTTTTTTTTGTGACAGAGTCTCACTCTGTTGCCCAGGCTGGAGTGCAGTGGCACAATCTTGGCTCACTACAACCTTCCCCTCCCAGATTCAAGTGATTCTCCTGCCTCAACCTCCTGAGTAGCTGGGATTACAGGTGTCTGCCACCACTTCCAGCTAATTTTTTGTATTTTTTTAGTAGAGACGGGTTTTCACCATGTTTGCCAGACTGGTCTTGAACTCCTGACCTCAAGTGATACACCTGCCTTGGCATCCCAAAGTGCTGGGATTATAGGCATGAGCTAACACACCCAGCCTGTTATATTCATCTGTAGCCTCTATCTATAAAGATGCTCATTCAGTGAACAAATGGCTATAAAAAGAGATGCAGAATAAAGAGTAGTTGAGGTCAGTTACTTCTCCTCCAGGTCTTAAAGCACATGTAAGAAGAGAATAAAAATTCTGTAACAGGGAAAATTTGTTTTTAAGGATTAAGCCAGCAAGAAGAGGTACCAATCAATGAAAAAAGACAAACTATTATGGATAGAAAAAGTTATAAGAAAGACAAGAAAACAATGGGATTTTCTAGGCATAGACTAGCACAGAAGACTGAAGGTAACTCTGGAACAAGTTGAGAACAGAAAGGAATACAGGAAATTCATAAACTCAAAGAGGTTTCTAGAGAGTGGTAAATACAGCATAGTATATTGCTTTTTAAATGTCAGAGCATAAAGAAAATTTCAAAGTTAAGTTATGGGTTTCAACAGGAAAAATTTAAAAGAAACAGCATGGAAACAATTGTTGGAGGGCTAGTGATGTGTTTAGATGTAATTATGTGAAGAATATGGCAGTTTTCATTATGAAAAGCTGTGGTTAGAAATGTAGGAAACTGTTTTTTAAGCTAAATGAATTCAGATTGCTGGAGATGATCCAGCAGCTGCTGTGCATAGAATTTCGTGTTTGCATCTTGTAGACTAACACATTATATTTGGCCTTTAGTTAAAAATGATTTATTCAGTGCTCTCTCAGAAATGGTATGAAATTTATCACCAGTTACATTCAGATATTTGAAAATTTGGGGGTAAAAATTAGGAAGTGGCTGTCATTTATAGGAACTTTAAAAAATGTACCTCACTCTCATATAAAGATGAATTTTAACAGTTTTGTCTGTTACCAAAATATGCTTCCTAGAAATTAGGAAAATAAGAGTCTTAAAGGTGAAAAAAATAACTGAGCAATACTTCGTATTCCTCAAATTGATTTGTTGATTTAAAATTATGTTTATTCTAAATATTAAAAGACCTTTCCAGTATAGAAGCATTATCACCTAACAGATAAAAATAATTCAATAATCAACCATAGTAAATTGAGTGGTGATGCTTAAAGCCAATAATTCTTGTAGAAAATATTAAAATATACCAATGAAATAAAATGACTGGTATTATGCTAAAGTTAACATGCAGAGAAACAATTGTTTTATTTTAGTTACATGAAAATATACTATGTGTTTATATAAAGGTTAAACAAATGGAAATCGGTTAAATAGCAAACATGTATTTTAATACACATTGCTTACAGATAGGACTTCTACTTCTAATTAATGTCCCCACTATCTGGATTTTTTTATGGAAGTCTGAAATAGCTACACTATTATTGTCGTTTAAGTTGCTACTGGTCAAATCTTAGCAGTTCAAGTGTGAGTTAATATTTCTGTCTGACTGGTTGGGGGTTTATTTAACTAGATTTATCATCTAGTTAATGTTAAAATTACGATGTTAATATCGATTTTCATTCAGGTCTAACAAGTGTACTACACATGATAAAGTTCAAACTGGAGCATTTGACTATATAATTATGGGCAAAAATCAAAGCTAAAATCAACCATTTTATAAGTAATAATTGGTAGACAGTTGCAAAGTTTCAACTGTTTTATAAAGAGCAACGACACACTTGAATAACCTTAAAAAAAACAGCTATGGAGCACATGTCTAATTACATCATGGACAGCTGTGAGTTTGCCTTCCTTAGCTTTTATTTTAAGCATAAAACTATTGTGGCAGTGCCATAAGGAATATAATTAGGTTTAATTGTCTGTTTACTTATGTGCAACAATGAAATCAAAACAACTTTCTAAAAAAAGAGTTGATCCTATTGATGAGTTTTCAGACAACTTTCAGAATGGATGCTTATTCCTGTCTCCTGTGATCTGTTTAGGCACATGTGTCTTTAAACAATTGACAGCATAAAATACCTGTTTACCAGTACCTTTTATATGACTAAACACATTTAAGATAACTATAATGTAATTTTTTCAAAATTCATTGGAGAGATACAATATACAAAAAAATTTCATGCAAAGCAAACTATCCATTCACTTTTTCAGATATTTTGAAATATCAAGCTAAGTCAGTAAAGAGCTAAGCATACAGATTATCTATTAAAGGCTAGAAACCCTTCCAAGTTGCTTCTTCTGGATTGTCTTTTGATCTGATGATACCTTCAACCTACATTACAGTCACAAGAGATAGTCTTGTGAAATTCAGTTTAGTTAAATGAATTATTGAGCATTAATTATGTGTTAACCATTAGACTAAGGGAAAAATACAACAGTAAGCAAAACAGAGATAGCCTCAGCACTGATGAATCCTGGAAAGTGTTCAGCTAATTATAACTCAGAGAGATAAGTGCTGTGGTGGGAGCCACACATGGTACTCTGGAAGCCACAAAGAGGAACACGGAGGGCAACCTGGTGGCTAAAGAAGAGCTTACTGCAGAAGGCAATATCCTAACTGATGATTTGAAGGATGTGTGAGACTTAGCCAAGGAAAAGAACACTGTCATGCACTGTTAAATCTTTAGTCTTGAAGATATTTCCAAATATATTGTTTTTTATGTCAGAATGCTATTTTTAGTTTTTTTGTTTGTTTGTTTGTTTGTTTCCAAGTAAAACAGCCATAAGGTCTTGCCCTAATACCATGACTGTTAGCTTCTAAATGTTCAGATCAAGTGGTTAGGTGATTGTGAGCTAAATGTTTTACCTAGTTTCTGTCACCGACATATCTCTATTCATTTTTTAATTTATTTTTCAACCATTTTATTTTTTGTAAATAATTTTTCTGGTTACTAATGGAGTATGTGTTCAATGTACAAAATTTTGAAACCTTGGATCCAGTGATTTTGTATCCTGAGACCTTGCTGAAGTTGTTTATCAGCTTAAGAAGCTTTTGGGCTGAGACTATGGGGTTGTACTAAAGATATATGATCTTGTCATCTGCAAACAAGGGCATTTTGACTTTCTCTCTTCCTATTTGGATGCTCTTTATTTGTTTTCTCTTGCCTGATTACCCTGGCCAGAACTTCCCACACTGTGTTGAATAGGAATGGTGAGAGAGGGCATTCTTGTCTTGTGCCAGTTTTCAAGGGGAATTCTTCCAGCTTTTGCCCATTCAGTGTAATGTTGGTTGTGGATTTGTCATAAATGACTCCTGTTATTTTGAGATATGTTACTTCAATACCTAGTTTATTGAGAGTTTTTAACAGGCAGGATGTTGAATTTTATGGAAAGCCTTTTTTTGCATCTATTGAGATAATCATGTGGTTTTTTGTCTTTAGTTCTGTTCATGTGATAAATCACTTTTATTGATTTACATATGTTGAACCAAATATTATGCTGTATACTAGTATGAAGCCTACTTGATTGTGGTGGATAAGCTTTTTTAAGTGCGGCCGGATTCAGCTTGCCAGTATTTTGTTGAGAATTTTTGCATCGCTGTTCATTAAAAGTATTGACCTGAAGTTTCCTTTTTTGTTGTATCTCTGCCAAGTTTTGGTATCAGGATGATGCTGGCCTCATAGGATGAGTTGGGGAGGAGTCCCTCCTCCTCAATTTTTTGGAAGAGTTTCAGCAGGAATGGTACCAGCTCTTCTTTGTACATCTGGTAGAATTCAGCTGTGAATCCGTCTGGTCCTGGGCTTTTTTTGGTTGGTAGGCTATTTATTACTGCCTCAATTTCAGAATTTATTATTGGTTTGTTCAGAGATTCAGTTTCTTCTGGTTCAGTCTTAGGAGGATGTATGTGTCTATAAATTTATCCTTTTCTTCTAGATTTTCTAGTTTATGTGTATAAAGATATTCATTATATTCTCTGATGGTTGTTTGTATTTCTGTGGGATCAGTAGTAAAATACCCTTTGTCATTTCTCATTGTGTTTACTTGAATCTTCTTTCTTTTCTTCTTTATTACTCTAGCTAATGGTCTATTTTCTTATCTTTTTCAAAATACCAGTTCTTGGATTCATTGCTCTTTTGAATTTTTTTTTTTTAATGTCTTTATCTTCTCCAGTTCAGCTCTGATTTGGTTATTTCTTGTCTTTTTCTAGTTTTGGGGGGTTTTTTTTTGTTCTTGGTTATCTAGTTCTTTTAGTTGTGATGTTAGGTTGTTAACTTGTAATCTTTCTAGCTTTCTGATGTGGACATTTAGTGCTATAAATTTCCCTCTTAACACTGGGGCTTACCTGTGTCCCAGAGATTCCGGTATGCTTTATCTTCATTCTCATTTGTTTCAAAGAACTTCTTGATTACTGCCTTAATTCCATTATCTACCCAAAAGTCACTCAGTAACAGGTTATTCAATTTCTACGTAATTGTGTGGTTTTGAGTGAATTTTTTAGACTTGATTTCTAATATAATTGCACTGTGGTCTGAGAGACTGTTATGATTTTAGTTCTTTGCATTTGCTGAGGAGTATTTTATTTCCAATTCATCATGTGATTGATTTTAGAGTAAGTGCCTTGTGGTGATTAGAAGAATGTGTATTTTGTTTTGTTTTGTTTTGGGGGGTGGGGGCTGAGGGATTAGGATGATGGAGAGTTCTGTAGATATCTATCAGGTTTGTTTGATCTAGTGCTGAGTTCAAGTCCTGCATATCTTTGTCAATTTTCTGTCTCAATGATCTCTCTAATATTGTCAGTTGGGTTTTAAAGTCTCTCACTATTATTGTATGGAAGTCTAAGTCTCTTTGAAGGTCTCTAAGAGGTTGCTGTATGAATCTGGGTACTCCTGTGTTGGTGCATATATATTTAGGATGGTTAGGTCTTCTGGTTGAATTGAACCCTTTGCCGTTACCTCATCCCATTCTTTGTCTTTTTTGATATTTCTTGATTTAAAGTCTGTTTTGTCAGAAATTAGGATTACAGCCCTTGCTTTTTTCTTCCATTCGCTTGGTAGGTTTTCCTCCATCCCTTTATTTTGAGCCTATGTGCATCATTACCTGTGAGATGGGCCTCTTGAAGACAGCATACAAATGGATCTTGGTTCTTTATCAAGCTTGCTACTGTGTGTATTTTTATTGGACCATTTAGACCATTTGCATTTAAGGTTAATATTTATAGGTGTAAATTTAATCTTGTCATTACGATGTTAACTGGTTATTTTGCAGACTTATTTATGTGGTGGCATTATAGTGTCAGTAGTCTGTGTATTTCAGTGTAGTGGCTGGTAACATTCCTTCCTTTTCATATTTAGTGCTTGCTTCAGGAACTCTTGTAAGGCAGGTCTGGTGGTAACAAATTCCCTTAGTATTTGCTTATCTGAAACGGATCTTATTTCTCTTTTGTTTATGAAGATTAGTTTGGCCAGATATGAAATATTTAACTATCTAGGATATTTCTTAGCAAATAAAAGATTTACAATAAATATTTTTGTTGAAACCCCCCCAAAAAAAGAGAGAGATCACTCTATATACCCTGTTTTGTGATGTCGTGTTGTTTTTGCTTAATAAATAAAATGTTTAAAAATATTTATAACAGTAATTCAACAAAAAATCAGATATGAAAATAAATTGCCTACAAATAACTCCAAAATAATTTTCAAATAAGGATATACTGTATATTCAGAATGTTTAGGTAGAAAAAGACAATAACATAGATTTTTAAAATTGAACTACACTACATTTTAACTAAATATTTACTTATCAATGTATCATAAATGCCTTCCTATATCTTTAAACATTATCTGGCAAATGCAATTTAGTTGTTGTGTAACAACTTATCCTCTAAAAGTATTATAATTAATTTATCAAATGGAATTGTTTTCAGGCATCTTTTTTAAAAATTTAACTCACATACACAATTCAAATTTTCCCTTAAGAAACATTTTATCAAAGTATACCTCCATCTTTGTTTTCTTTTGTTTTTGTTTATTTTCTTGCCTTCGTATAATATAGATTTTAAAAATATTGAGTCTTTATCCATCTCTGGTGTGAAAAATTATACTGCGATACTAACAGCTGGCAATTGGGCCAGGTACCTAGGAATTTCTGAAACTTATTTAAATATTTATACTTTTCTTAGGTATTGGACTGTTTGATTTATGATATATTGTAGTTTTTTTCAACTTATTGTGATTTTATCTCATATGTAGTTGAAGGTTGTTTTTGGACTATGTTAAAAGTCACAATAATTTTTCTTTCTATCTTTAGTTATATTCTTCAGCAAGCACTTCACCATACCAATATCTACAAAATGCATACACACACACACACACAGAGAGAGAGAGAGAGAGAGAGAGAGAGACAGAGAGAGTGTTATATGTTTCTTGTGTCATATACTTTTACATATTCTCTTATATATTGCTTGAAGTCATTTTTGGAACAAGAGAGTATATAAATAACAATATATTTTTAAGATCATAACAACTCTAATACATATATTTAATGTATAACTTTAAAAATGAAAATATTTTAAATTAAAATTATCTTTATTATTTTTATGTAAATATTAAATTAGTGGCTTATACCTTGACTGTAAAAATTATGTTTCACTGAGTTAAGGGTACTTATTGTGGTATCAAAGGTATATAACATTTAAATGTAATTTTGAAACTGAGAGCATATTTTCACCTAGTCATACTAATAAATAGCCTTCATCAAGAGAAAGTGATAAGATCTTATTTAAGTCCAAAAAAGCATAATTTTCATAGCAAAGGTACACAAATGTGTACATTGCAGTAAAGACTGTAGACATTTGTCAATATTCAGCATTTAGCTGTGATATGCATAAGAAACATAAATAAATATGAAAAGATACATTAAAATGGCAGATTGAGGTAATCTTTATTGAGATAATCTTTTTATTGCCAAGTAATTGTGAAAACTATGATTTTCTTATTTTGAGTGGAAGTTTAGTCTCTTAAGATGACACATAAGCATGAGATGGCAAAGCAAAAAATTTTGCCTCCTCTTAATCAGTAGATTTTTGGATATATCCTAAATTGGATCAAATGGATTAAACACACATAAAAGTCTCTAATTTTTGAATGTCTGTACTCATAATTTTGGTGCTATGAGTTGAGATATTTGATTTTACTGAAAACTAATTTAGTCATTACAGTGGGTAGAAGCTTTTTATAGAGAAAACATATAGATTATAGTCAGAAACATCTCAGTATACCTCCCAATTGGCTAGCTTGTTCTATGACTGAAAAATTATGCAAACTGTATGTCTCATACTGTTTATAAAATAAGAGTAATAATAATTACCTTACCATGGCTTACTTTAATAGTTAAATTAGGTAATAATAATATAATTTTAAAGTATGAAGCAGCCATCTCAGAGTATAGAAGGTGCTTAATGGTTATTTATTTTTCCCTTAAATATTAAACTTTATTATTCATGTCTATATAGAAGAAAGGAACTTCAGTTTAACAGCTGTAATACTATAAGCATTTCTGTATATTTTTTGACAGTAAATTTTATTAAATATTTCTGGTTAAAAGTTGTAGAATGAAGTTCACATTATCCCACTTTTAATTTTCAGATACCACAGTAAGCAAGAATAATAAAACTAAATCATAAACACTCTTTACTGTAACTATGGGCTGTCTTATGGCCACAATACACAAAATATACAGAAGTGTGGTTGCAAGTAATTAACACCAAGAAAGGTGAAGGAGTAGTAAAAAGAGAATGTCAAGCCATCAATTTCACTCCTAGTTATATGCCCAGAAGACCTGAAAGCAAGGACTGAAACAGATAGTTGTACACCAAGATATAGAGCAGCTTTACTTCCAGTACCCAAAAGATAGTAATAACTCTTGTCCCTCAGCACTTTAATGGATAAACTGTGATGTATGCATATAATAGTATACTCCTCAGCCATAATGATTTTGTTGTCATGCCACAACACAGATAAACGGAAAATATTGTGCTAAGTGAAATTAGCCAGACACAAAAGGAAAAATCGTGTATGATTTCATGTATATAAGATATCTAAAATAAGCAAATTTATAGAGAAAATTAGTAGAATAGTTTACCCACGGGAGTGGAGAGTTATTGTTTAATGGGTAAAAAATTTCTGTTTTGGGTAACGAAACTGTTCTGGAAATGGATAGTGATGATGGTTGCACAACATTGTGAATGTACTTAATACCACTGAATTTTACACTCAGAAAAATTAAAATGCTTTATTTTGTATTACATATATTTTACCACAATATAAAGGGGCTACAGAATACCACTGGCTACAGATCTCAGAAAAACTGCATAGTAATACTCTCCAAAACGAAGGAAACACCTTTAAAGGAAAAAACAAAATATCACATTTACAACAATGTCTTGGCCTAACAATGGGTACTTTTTAAAAAACAAATTTTGTTTGGTTCTAAGTACCAAAACAGGAAAGAAAGTCTACATTGTGAGCAATCTTATAGCTACCTGCATCCACAAGCATGCTAAAGATGAAGTCTAAAAGATTTCACTCAATTCAAATAAAATTTTCTGCTGACCCAAAATATGGCCATGGTATCCTGCCATAAATATGCTTCAAAGAACTAGTTGGGGAGAAAAAGTCTCAACCAAAAACAAAAGTGAAAAGCAGGAAAAAAATTGCAGATTACAATCACCCACCAGAAAGATGGTATTATGAACAGATCAAAATTATACTTAAATATATACATGTGCATTTTTAATTATTAATGAAATAATTTTTAACAAGGCAATATACAGAGATATGAGTTTAGAAAAGCAATTTTGAGAATTATAAAAGAAATAAAAATATAGAAGCAGTTCAAGAATAAATAGAAATGAAAACACATACTAAAAACAGGAATGAAAAACTGAACAAAATAAAAACGGAGGTAAATGTCTGACAAGATTATAGAGAAAATGATAAATATCAAAAATAAAGGAGATTTGAACTATGCATTATAGAATTTTCACAAAAAAATGTAAAATGATGAAACTAAATTTCAAGAAATCTAAGAATTAACAGGGGCTATCTAGCAAAATTTGATACCACATATTTGATCCTGTTAAATCTGTTAAATATCAAATGTGAAAAATAAATTCCTGTTTAAAAAATGCTAATGTTGAAAAAAGAGAGCATGAAAAGGAGAGGAAAATAAAGTTATACCTTCATTTGTTAAGGTAGAAAGCCAGTAGATACGATCTAAGAAAGTTGAAAATCAAAGTGTTACACAGAAGTATATATTTAAACTTAATCATTAGAAAAATAAGGAAATCTTTCAAAATAACAGAAGATATCGACACCAAAAACACACCACAGACCACATAGTAACTGTATCCTGATGCAAAATCTAAACATATATTATATTCAAAAAACAATGTGATTGTCAAATTGAAAAAAATACATATACACAAATACATATACACATATAAACATATATACACACATGTATTCTTAAAAATTATTAATAAAATAATCTGAAAAACTAAACTTCAGATGGACAAAAGATTTAAATGCAAAAACATAAACCACAGAAGTACTGGAAGAATTTTTTAAAATACAGCCATAATGGGGTGACATCTAATGAAGTTTGAAACAAAACTCATAATTTGTAAATTAGACCCAGTAAGTTATAAGGCATAAAAATTTCAAGGTTTCTACATGGTAAACATTTTTAAGCAAAGGAAAATGACGTACAGGAAAACAGTATTTGCTTTTTATATTATAAAATATTTATTTTCTTTTTCTCATAGAGAATGATTCTCATACAAAATCATTTAAAGAAAGATTATCACAAGGTGGATGGACATTTTATCAAATCATTAATTTAGCACTTATTTATTGAGCAACTATTATGTCTCTATGGACTCATCAATGAACAAAACTAGCCAAAGACCCTGCTCTCACAGTTTATATTCTGAAAGTGGGAAGTAATTATTAAATATAATAAATAAAATGTATGTAGTCTATTAGAAGGTAAATTTTGTGGAAGAAAAAGAGCAAAGTAATGGATATTGAAACCAGCCTCATTGTCCCATAGAACTGATGTTTATAGTTTCTTTTAAATAAATGTAGAAATTGACTTTCCCAATCTTAAAATGTGAGAAAGTTACATTTGTCTTATTTGAATTTCTCTCAGACAACCAATTAGTAGACCTCTCAGATAGTATCAAGGAACGGAAACTCACCAGATCACATCTGGACAGTGAGATTTCAGATCCCTTACTTGTCATGAGGAACTAATTGATAACCTGCTTCCTGTAGGCAAGCTCCTTTTCCTTACACATCCCTAATTCCTATTTTCCCATACATGGCTACATTTCTTCTCTGCTATATAAACCCTTAACTTTAGTCAGTCAGGGGCAAGGGTTTAAGATTGATCTACCATATTCTTGGCTGTAGCACACGATTATTCTTCTCTGGCAGTACTTGTCTCAGTCATTAGATTTCTGTGTGGCAGGCGACAGGACCTAGACCAAGCCCCTGGTGTTTCAGTAACAGATTTTGCCTCCCTGACTAGAAATGTCAGCCAGGAGAGTTTCAGAAGCCCTCCTAAGCAGCTGCCCAACCCACTTCTGGCCTAGGTGGGTCTTGGTCTTTCTTTCTCCAGCCCTACCACTGCCAGCCATAACTGCATTCTTGATCAGTCAGGAAGAACAGCCTTTGAAATCTTTCACCTGTGTCTGGATAGGTACGTGTCCTTTGTGAGCCCAGATATCGGGATCTGCTCCTCTCAATTTGGAAAATGTTAAAGAAATTTCCATTTGCAAGTTGAACAAACTAAACTGACTGAGAGAGGGAAGCACTCTACTGTTTCAGTTGGATACTTTTAGAGGCTTGTGTGTAATTGCTATGTGTGTGTCTGGGCAAGTGAGTATCTTTTGTGGGTACCAGACAGTGGGATTGACTCCTCTCAATTTGGGAAATTCTGAAGGAATATTTGTTTGCAAGTTGATGATGCCCAACTGATAAAGAGATGAAACATCCCAATTGTTTCAGTTTGGACACTCTTGGGATTTGTTTGTTGCTGCAACATTTGGATTACGTTTTGTTGATTGTTTGTGTGTGTGTCAGTGTATTCATGGGAGGTCAGGGTTTGAACTCAGAGTGGAGTCTCCTTGATGCATGTACTCATGGTGCATTCTTCAAGGTTGCCCTGAATGCAGTTGTTGGCAGGTAGTTGTGGCTATACCATCTGGAATGCACCTGACCTTAGCAGGTATTATAAGGTTTTCAAATTATAATGCTGCTAAATGAGAAAGTGGTATGGAGTTCCATGTATCCAGGCTCTTATGCTGCTATTCTAAGCAGGGTTGGGCCTGGTTAATATGTGACAATCTTTTGTGGTGCTCTTTGGCCATAGTGTTCTTTGGAGTCTAGGGATGTTTGGCCTTTAAAAATCAAACTACCATGAAAGCTTCTTTACCCTACTGTGAAAAATAAAGTTTAGCAATGTGAATGTGTACGTAGACCAATGAATTTGTATAGCTATCTCATGGCTTGAGTTGCAAGGTAAAATCTACTGGTTTTTTTCATGTGTATATATGTGTTTAGATGTGTTTATGTATATGTACATTTATTATGTTTTTGTTGCGTCTAGCAAATTGGCTTATAAATAAAGATGCACTCATAAGTAAATAAGTCAAAATTATGTTTCCGGTTCACATGACAAGTAAATCTTTAATAAACAAGCTCACTTTAAAATTATTAGTAAGATTAAAAAAACACAATTGTCTTCAGAAATGTTAGAATACATTTTTTTCTGGGCTTTATATTTGTCTCTGTTAGATTTTGAGGTGTCGAGGTTTGGCACAGATTATAAAACCATAAACCCAGCCAAAACAAAATGATCTGTGTGTGATTTTTTACAAAATGAGACTAACTTAATGTTGTTTGTTTAATAAAAATAGCTGAATCTTCTGAGTTATTGGCAAACATATTTAACTTTAAGGTTCTTACTTAGGTGAGCACCTGATATTCACAGGCTATAAACAAGGATATAACTTGAAATGATGTGTAGCTTTGTTCAGTATCTCAGTTTTTAAGAGTAATGCTGATAAACTGTTAGAAATGAAGGAATTGGGCCAGGGACAGTGGCTCAGGCCTGTAATCCCAGCACTTTGGGAGGCTGAGGCCAGCAGATCACGACATCAGGAGTTGGAGACCAGCCTGGTCAATATGGTGAGACCCAATTGCTACTAAAATTACAAAAATTAGTTGGACATAGTGGCATGCATCTGTAGTCTCAACTACTCAGGAGGCTAGGATAGAAGAATCAATTGAACCCAGGAGACAGAGGTTACAGAATAATCTACTGCACTCCAGCCTGGGTGACAGAGCAAGGCTCCATC
The DNA here is from genome assembly GCF_048565385.1 of Saimiri boliviensis. Classification (NCBI taxonomy): domain Eukaryota; kingdom Metazoa; phylum Chordata; class Mammalia; order Primates; family Cebidae; genus Saimiri; species Saimiri boliviensis. The sequence goes on from NC_133459.1 coordinate 67,519,550, forward strand.
TCAAAAAAGAAAAAAAAAAAAGGAGTGAAAAAATTGACTACAAGTAAATGGAATAAATCTTGTAGGTGAATGGTAAACTTTTGGTGTAATTTAAAAATCTTAAAATTTTAGATGCTCATTGGATATCTGGGTCATTTCCAATGTAAAAAGGGTTACAATATGGAGAAATGTATTTGTAAAAATTGTGGAACGTTCTCATATATAATATCAATATTGGATAGTTCAGGATTTCTTATTTTCTAAGTTTAAGGTTTAAGGTTACTAAAATTTAAGGTTACTAAATATAAGAATTCTAGTTAATATGTAATTCTGTATTGACAATGTGCCAAAGAATATGTATTCTTCTTGAAAAAAGAATAATTTTGTCTAATTCTGAGGTTATTTAAAGGTATATCTAAATTATAGACTTGAAAAGCTGATTTATGAAGCAAGGTAGAAAGAAAACAGTAAGTAGGTGAGAGAGATGTAAAGAAAGTCATGGACATGAAGATGAATTCTTAGGAAGGTTAAAGAAAAGAGCATAGTTTTTTTTTATGAGAAGGAATCTTGTATTTTGCATTTTTGTTCTAAATTAAAATGGTTATTTTAAAAACAGAAAATTTAGGACAAAACAGAAAGTCCAGGCATATCATAGATAGTCTACGTAAGCCACAGATACAGTTATTGATCAACTTACAACCTATGCTACTTACGACCATTCGACTTTATGACCACAATTGCTAGCCACAACTGCTCCACATCTGGCAGCGCAAATGTTGCCCAGCTGGGCGTACGACAGTGCGGACCAGCTTCTGGCAGCACTACCATCTCCACGTGCACCGTTTCAACTGTTATCACAGACTCGGCACAGCAGTTTGTGTTTTGTGTCTTGGATCTTTTTCATCAAACCCCTCCCAAGATGTCTACCAAGAGGAAATTGTCTTTGTCTATGTCTCAGCCTGCCAAGAAAGAAAGAAAGGCCATTGATCTCGACATGAAAATGAAGGTAATTAAGCAGCCCAAAGGAGGAAAGAAAGTGAATGTGATCGCACGTGATACGAAATTATCACACTCGACTGTGTCGACGATTTTGAAAGATAAAGAATTTGTGAAGCTGTGAAAGGTTCTGCACCCATACGATCAACAGTTATAACAAAGCAACGAAGCGGGCCCATTCACAAAATGAAGAAATTGCTATATATTTGGATGAAAGATCAAATTCAAAAATGGACACCATTAAGTCTTTTTACTGTGCAGATGAAGGCAAGAAGTTTATTTCAGACTCTGAAGGAGCATGCTCGAGAAGATTACAGTCAAGAATTTGTAGCAAGCACTGCCTGGTTCCAGAGATTCAAGAAAAGATTCCAAATGCATAGTGTTCGAGTGACTGGAGAAGCAGCGAGTGCAGATGAGGAAGGAGCACGTAAGTTTGTTGATAGTCTGGATGAATTAATTACAGATGAGGGATATCTAGCAGAACAGATTTTCAATGTTGAACTTAAAAATGAAGAGCTAATCGAACTGGAAGAAGAAAGAGTGGTGGAAGAAGAAAGAAGAGAAGCAGAGAAAGAAGAGGAGGAGCCAGAAAGAAAGTTCACCACTAAGGGATTATCAGACCATTTATCTTTACTGAATGAACTTCTTATACATTTCAAAGCAATGGACCCAAACATCGAATGATTTGCAAGGATTGAATGGATGGCGCATGATGTGTTTCATCCATATCATGATATTTATGAAGAAAAAAGAAACATACAATTCAGACAAAGCTCACCATGTTTATGAAAAAAACAACTCCGGTAACCCCAACTGCTGCCTCAGGTGATGACATCAACGATCCACAGCCAAGCACCAGCGGCCAATAAAATGTTTCATACATGTTTATATATTTTGATATGTTTGCAATTGGGAAAATGTTTCCTATGGTATTTTTTACACCTGTATTTTGTATTTTTGTATGCACCTGTCTTTTGTAATTTTGTATGTTTTGCAAATATTAAACCAGTCGTACTGGTAATGCAGTGTTTTATTTAAACCTGATGAATGTAAAAATAAGAAACAAAATGGTGTAGAGATGATACAAATGGCATAAAATGAACAAAGAAAATTATGATATATAACAATGAAAGAAAATTATGATAAAATATGACAAAGATTTTTATAACATCATTTCACAGTACTGTACATATAGCCTACTCAACTTAGAACCAAATCGTGTTACGACCAGTCTGTTGGAACCAATCGTGGTCGTAAGTCAAGCGCTAGCTGTAGTTTATTCCCATTTCTCCAAAAGTCCATCTGCATACACAATCCAGAGAAAATTGAAAGTTGAAAAAGTTTAGATAGCAAATATTCTCTATCACTTGATAGGAAATTGGAGAAATTTGCCTAATTAATATTTCTCATAATTAAAGTTCTTAGTCTTGATGAAGGTAAATTAAGAAATATTGTAAAAAATACATTGGCAGTTTGACAATTTTTTTTAATACAGGTACGCATGAAGCCAGATTTACATAGAGCCAAATTTCAAATAAGTGCTTGCATTGTTCTGTTTCACACTGTATTTGCTCTTCTGCATAGATAATACTAGCATTAATGTACTTACTGGTCAAGTGCCTAAAGTTAATTTCTTAATCTCACAAAATGTATAGTGGTTTTGATAAACTTGACTAAATTAATTTGTATACCAGGAATGAAATATCAGTAATTTTTTTAGGCTCTGTGTAACACTGTAGTGGGTAAACTTTGAGGTGGGTTTTCTGGTTGTTGCTTCTTTTAATTTTTATTTGCTATTTATTCTCCCTTGAGTTTTGCTGACATGTACTTATGTAAGACCATTTATTCCTTTTATTTTCTATAGAGAGTTTGTATTTGGTTCTATGAATAGTTATTTTGTTTCCTATGTACTTCTAACAGTACATCATTTGCTCTATTTAGCTAACAGTCCTAAGCTACTTTGTCAAGCCTGCAAAAATTGATAGAGCACTCCAGCCCTTTAAAAATTGATTGATTTTGCTAACCTCTGATGATTTCAAGAGTTACAAGAGTTTTAAATTTCCTAGCAGAAAACATAAAAGACTTACAACTTTTTAGCAGAAATAGTCAAATATTTATTTTGTTATTTGGAAAAGTAGATGAGAGTAAAAATATTTACATGATATTTATTTTCAAGCAAATTTAATCCAATCAATAATTTGAGTTAGTTTCAGATACAGGTATTGATCGACTTACGACCTATGCAACTTACGACCATTCGACTTTATGACCACAATCACTAGCCACGACTGCTCCGCGTCTGGCAGCACAAACATTGCCCAGCTGGGTGTACGACAATGTGGACCAGCTTCCGGCAGCACTACCATCTCTGCGTGCTCCATTTCAACTGTACATAGAGCCTACTCAACTTACGACCAAATCGTGTTACGACCATGGTTGTAAGTCGAGCACTAGCTGTATATATATATATATATATATATATATATTTTTTTTTTTTTTTGGTAATTAAGAAAAGCTGTGATATGGATACAAAGGTTTAATGTTCAGGAAAGACTGGCCTCCTCCTTAAGAAAATTGTATTGACTAGGATTTCTTTAAAGCTACTTTAGTTGTATTTACTATTATTAAAATTAAGTGACTTTCATTGGGACCAAGTAGTAATAAAGAAAGTGAGACTTTCTAATGATTTTTAATCTAAAGCCTTTTTATCACTGTTAGGCCTTCATGTGTGTACTTAAAAATAAAATATGTGCAAAGGTTGCATTGGTTTGAAGAGTCTAGTGGTGAAAGTTACCTAATCAGCTGTTAGTGCTGCATCTAGAAACCAATCTTGTCAATGTGTAATAATACTCTTTTTTAAGACAAAGTCTCATCTGTCACCCAAGCTGGAGTGCAGTGGTGCAGTCTAGGTTCATTGTAACCTCAGCCACCTGGGGTTTAAGTGATTCTCCTGCCTCAGCTTCCTGAGTAGCTGGGATTACAGGTGCATGCAACCACACCCAGCTTATTTTTATATTTTTAATAGAGATGGGGTTTTACCATGGTGGCCAGGCTGGTCTCAAACTCCTGACCTCTGATGATCCACCCACTTCATCCTCCAAAGTGCTTGGATTACAGACATAAGCCACCATATCCAGCCAATAATGCTCTTTTCCTCTGTGTGCTTGCTCTTGCTTTGTCCCTTTTTTGTTTTGTAGTATTTAAATGAATGGAGATTATTTATCTTCACACTGAATTTCCAAAACTGATATTTGCATTTACCATTTTTTAAATGATGGAAAAAAAGTTGTCTTACTTTGATCAGTTTGGCAAAGGACCTATCAGTCAGGTTTTTTGATGCCTTTGGTTATAGTTCTGTCACAGAATGCTTGGAACTAGGTATATGCAAGGAATAACCTAACCACTTTAAAACAATGGATTCAAGTGCTGACTAGACACCAAATGACAGTGTTTTAAGTTGTGACATTAGAAAGAATGAAAGCACTGTCTGCATTAGAAATGTCTTATAAACTTATCTAATCCTTGTCCTGTGACGTTAGAGGGCTTTCACTCTTGGGTCTGAAAAACGCTAATCTGGATCATTGACACTATTCAAAGACTCCTCTTCAGACCCAGGGGAAGGCAGAAATCAAAATGAACTGCTTTCATGAGACACAGGACCAGAAATTAAAACTTTTCAATCCCTCTAGGCCCAGGAACAATCATGAAAGAGGTGGGTACATGAGAATGTAAGGGCCAGTTTTGAAGGATAACATTAGTTCAGAGTTTTTCTGTAAGTTAAACATGAATCTTAAAATATCACTAATGCAAGGCCAGCATCTGGGCCATTATGTTGGAATAACAGGGTTTCCTTGGGGCATTGATCAGCTCATTAATAAAAAATATTATAAAAGTTGATATAAGTTGTATAGACATCTTATGATCAAACTTATTAAAATTAAATAGATTTTTGCTTATATGCTTTTATTAAAATTAGCTTTAATATGAATGTATGCAATTCCTGAAATTCTGATGTCTTAGTATATGTTGTCAGTAATAATTAGGATTATTACATTAAGTTGTTGTATGCCACAAAAATAAGCGTATGTCCTTGTCAACTGGGCCTTTTCCTATGGCCATCCTAAGTCTTTTGTCATCCATAATTGCTGTTTTGCTTTGATTCTTCTCAAAAAATGGCTTATCAGTCCAGGACTTGTTTCTTTGGGGGAGTTCATGAAAAGGACTCTTGAATGTAGGTTTCTGATAACATTGAGGATTATGCCATTGGACTAGAGAGAAAACTTCTGAGACTGTAATCACAAGGCTCATATGTTCACAACAATTACTAACCCAATATGAAATGGAACAGGAGTTGATTGCATGGACTGAACTAAAAGAGGACTGAAATAATTTTTTTTTCTCAGAAATAATGCTGATTTTTTTTTTTTTTTTGGTTTATCAGAGTTGGGAGAACTTTTTTCTTTCAGCCTATTTATATCCTTTAAGAATTGAGTGGAGTATGTGTTTTTAAACAGATTTGAGACATATTTCTCTCTCTGCCTGATTTCTTCAGAATTTTGAAACTGTCTATATTCTTAATTTATGGCAATGTGTTTGTTTGCATATATTTTCTTTTATAATGGCATACAGTTGGAACTCATTATTTTCCAAGGCTTTGACTAAAATGACATGTTTTCTGAATCAGCATACTGCTTTGAGAAATTGAGGTTGACTTTGCAGAGTGGATGAAAACCCCTTAGAAAAACTGGCCTTATAGTTTATCCATGAAGTTCCTTTCCATAGGGTTCCTGGCCAATGGAAAATAGAGAGTATCACTTTTTGAGAGATCTAGAAACCTCAAGTTGTTTTTGGGTCTCAAGAAGAGATGGGTTTGCCCAATTCTTGCAGGTATATTTTAGGTGCATATGGATCCTTGACTGGGCTCAAGAGGCCTTTGGAAGTCAAGTCTGAGATTCCTAGTGAGAGATTCCAGCAAAGCCCAATTTAGGAGAGCCCAGTTGGACAATGATTCTTGTTATATTTTGTGTGGTTAGTCAGACCAAGTATGGTGGGACTAAAGCTTATTTTGCAGATAGGTTGGTACTGCTGTGTTTCGTCTTTGGTGGAAGTGGAGGACTGAAGAGAAAATGATTATGTTTCAGAAGAAACTCATAGTATTTAATATTTGATTCCTGGGTGGCCATGCAGTTGCTCCTGGTATAAACCTGCCGACAATGTCCCTTCTCAAAATGTAGCAGCCAGAAAGATTGATGACCACATTTTCCATGGTTGAGGCATTGATAAATTGAAAGCAGGAGACTAAAACCCACCCAATTTTCTCATAGAACTGATGTTTGTGGTTTCATCTGAATAAACATAGAAATTGACTCTCCCAGTCTTAAAACTTGAGAAAGATATATTTGTCTTGTCTGAGATCCCTTCTCAGGAAACCAACCATCAGTCCTCCCAGATAGTATCCAGGAACTGAATCTTGCCACATTATCACATCTGGGCAATGAGATTCAGGACCCCTGTCATGATTGCCCAACCAACCACCTGCTCTTTATTATTGACAAACTCCTCTTACTTATCCCTTCAACATTCCTCTTTTCTCACACATGGTTACATTTCTTTCCTACTATAAAACCCCCTAATTTTAGTTGGTCAGGGAGATTGATTTGAGAATTATTTCCTATCTCCTCAAGTGTAGCACCTGATTAAAGCCTTCCTCCCTGGCAATACTCATTGTCTCAGTGAATGGCTTTCTGTGTGGTAAATAGCAGGACATAGACCAAACCCTTGGCATTTCAGTAACAATATTAGGAGTATCAAAGTCAGGGGTAAGAGTGGTCAGTATGAGCTTCAGGCAGAAGGTGACATTTGAGCAAAATCTTGTAGACAATGAGGCAGTTAGCTAAGAATATTTTAAGAATTTTATATGAATATTTTAAGGATTTTATAAGAATATTATAAGGAAGCGCTAATAGAAATATCTTAAGGCAGTAACACACTTGAAATATTTGAAGAAGTACAAGGAGATCAGTGGAATTAAAGCAGAATAAGTAAGAACAAGAGTAATCTGTGATTAAATCTATGAATGAATATGGGCCAGAACATGTAGGGAACTGTAGGTTTAAATAAAACCAGTATTGGGGGGTTTGTGCAGAATAGTGACACATAATCTGAATCACAACTTATCAAAATTACTCGGTTTGTTATGTTGAGATTAGATTGTAGCAGAGCAATAATGAAAGCAAAGAGATCAAGTCAAGAGGACTTTCAAATTGCCCAATGATGTGGTTTGAATCTGTATTCCCCACCTGATATTTGTGTCTGTGTCTGCCCTCAAATCTCATTCTAATTGTAATCTCCACTCTTCAAGGGAGGGACCTGATGGGAAAGTGACTGGATCATGGGGGTCAGATTTTCCTCTTGTTTCTGTTAATTGTGATAGTAAGTTTTCATGAGATTTGGTTGTTTAAAAGTATATGGCAGCTCCCCGCTCTCTCTTGGTCCTGCTCTTGCCATGAAGATGCCTGCTCCATCTTTGCCGTCTACATGAATTAAAGCTCCCTGAGGCCTCGTCAGAAGCAGATGTTGCCATGTTTTCTATACAGTCTGCAGAAAAATAAGCCAATTTTGTTTACTAATTACCCAGTCTCCGCTATTTCTTTACAGCAGTGTGAGAATGGACTAATACACCCAAGTAAGAAATGTTAGTGGCTCCTCCCATGTGACAGTAGCAGAAACAATAAATGGTTATACTCTTTCTTTATTTTGAACGGGCAGTCAATAAATTTCAGAAAAATAAATACAAATAACTATTAATATATTAAAAGTTTATTGTCATTATATTAAGAGAAATTCAAACTATACTAAGATATAGCCATTAAAACAGCAAATAGAAAATATAGATAATTACAAATGTTAGTGAGGATATGGAGATACTCAAATTCATATACATTTGCTAGTAATTACATAAATCGATATGACCACTCTAGAAACTAATTTAGCAGAACCTACTAAACTGAACATATGTACACCCTGTGATCTTATATTTTTTTCTTCTAGATACATACCTAATAGATATGTATAGAGTGTACTGAAAGACATATATAAGAATGTTCAAAAATCACTATTTGTAAAAACCACAAACTGGAAATTTCCCAATGCCCATCAGCAGTAGAGCATAAATTGTGGAACAATTGAAATGGGAAAGATTCCTTTATTCCTCTTGCAGAGTGTACAATGGGGGTGTGGCTAGCTTCTTCAGTGCCTCCCGGCTTCTCAAACCTCTAGGGGAAGCATGCAGACAGGCAGGTTGTGGAGCTTCAACTCCAAGGCAGCATCTAGCCATGAATGCTTATAGCTCCTGATCCCCAGTGTGTGTGTGTTACAGTGTGCTCTTTCAGTTTAGTCATTGTGTTTATCAGCTCAATTAGACTCTCTGCCTTACCACAAGAGAGGGCTTTCTGTATCCTGGGTTCTTGGCTTGGTGTACCAGAAAAATTGGATTACATGTGGGCTTGAAAGATGGGTGCAAGGTTTTTTTGTTTTTGTTTTTGTTTTTATTGAGTGGTGGTAGTTCTCAGTGAGTTGGATGGGGAGGCCAGAAGCAGGATGGAATGGCAGAGTGGTTTTCCCCTGAAGTCAGGCCACCCAGCAGCTGGGCTCTCCTCTGGTTACCCTGGCCAAACTCCACATCATTCCACTAGTCAATGGCTGGCTGACATCTACCGGTGCCTGTTGGTATGCTGTTCTTTCTGTGTGTTCCTCTGGACATCCAGCCACTTGTGTGTTCTTCAGCTAGTGTGTTCCTCTCAATGTCCAGCCACTTGTGTCTGTGCCTGCTAGGGTCTCAGAGTTTTTATAGGCACAGGATGGGGGTATGGAGGGCCAGGATGGTCTTGGAAAATGCGACATTTGGGCATGAAAACAGAAATGCCTGTTCTTACCTACATCCACGGGCACAGTCCAGGGGGTTGAGCCCTAGTTGGGGACCCACCCTTCTCTACCCAGCACTTCCCTGCCCCTCCTGTATCATAATCACACAATGGAGTATAATACATCAATGAGAATGAATGAGAAATTACCTCTATATACAAAAGTATGGATAAAGCCCACATACAAAAAAATGTTGAGTAAAGAATCCAGATACATAAATCATCATGGAATCAGTTCACATAAAGATCAAACCCAAGAACAGTTAATCTATGGTGTTAGAAATCAGATAGAGGGCTCCTTTTGATGAGGGTTAATGACTGTCTGGGAATACAAGGCGAGCTTCTGGGATGCTGCGAATGCTGTTTCTTGATCTGGGTGCAAGTCACATAGGATGGATCAGCTGGTGAACATCCATGAATTCATTTGTGATTTTGCACATTTTTAAATACAAATGTTATACTTCACATTTGAAAATAGAGCTAGTGCTTTTAGCCTGTGGCAAAAATATAAAAAATATTTTGGCTAGAGAATGGAAGAAAAATGTTCTCTTGCAGGGATGGTATGAATATAAATTAGTGTAAATTTTATGGAAGTCAATTTTGGTCTTACCAAATACCAAACCTATGAATGTACATATTCCTTTTCTCAGCAGATATACTCCTAAGAATATGTTTTTTATACTTTTACACATGAACAACATAATGTATGTTCAAAGTTATTAATTGTAGCATTGTTTGTATGAGCTATAAATTGAAACAACCTTAAAGGAATCAATGGAAACGTGTTTAAATAAATTATGGCTGCAGCTGTTCAATGGAAAGTTAAGGAGTTATTAAAAAAAAGAAAAGCAGGAGAAAGAGTTATATGCACTAATATGGAACAATTGTCAAGATATATTATGAATTTTTAAGTGAGGTGAAAAATGACTGACTGATATGTTTCAATTTATTCTAAAAGAATGTGTGCTTGTATATACACAGGGGAGGATAGATAAGAAACTTAAAAACTCTAAGGAAAATGGGTAATAAACCACTGATAGTAGTTGTAGAAAGACTTTCTACAGCACATCTTTAAGGTTCTGGAATAAGTAATTATATTTCTTATTCAATAAACAAATACAATATACATTGAAATGAAAAATAATTTTATTAAGGAGGAAAATGTACACAATCTATCATAAAATAACTATAACCAGAGAAGGAAATAAATTTTCTTACCTAGATACTACATCAATGCAGTGTTCCAAAGTCACACCTGTATCATTAAGTGTGAAGTGTAATAAATTGTGGGAGCCATTCAGAAGAGGCAGTTTTATAGTTCCTGCTTAACAGAACATATGATAACATTGCGGTTATATTTATTGGATTGTGTCATTGTCAGTTTAAGATCATGTCTACTTCTTTATTCATTGCATTAATAAGAAAATAAATTATCTAACATAGTCATTTTACAATTGCCTTTCTGTTTTCTAGTTTTTCATAATTTGAAAGAAATACTACCGAGATCTGCTTTTCAAAGGTACCTATATTTACAAGGTATCTAATATCTAGATGAAAAATCAAAAATACTTTACTTTTTATACTTCTCTTTTTACATTCTTGGGTCAATAATCTTTTCTTATTTCAGCAATGTATAAGTAGATGGTTGTAATCTCAAAGATTTTATAAGAATCAAGTATTTTCTAATTATAAAACACTTGAAAATATTCAATGAATATCTTATGTTAATATGAAAATATACAGAAAGGCTAACAATTTTAGTTCATAATTTTAATGTGCTATACCTTTTTATTTCATTATTTGAAAATGTAGATATTAGTTACGTCAAATTCAAATGATTCAGGGAATTTAATTTTATTGTTTGTACCAAACAATATATTTTGGATATCTATTTCTCAAAATGGAAAGATAAACATATACAGCTTGTATAAAATATTTTTAAAAATGGATACATTGGTTTTTAGATAAATTTTGTAACTACAACAAGAAACTCAATTAAGAACTATTTAAAATTTTAATGAAACCATTCCAGTAAATGAAGCTAATGTTTTAAAAAGTAATCTCTAATTTATTTATTTTATTTATTTCTTCTAAAACAATGGGATACATGTACAGAACCCGAAGGCTTGTTACATAGGTATACATGTGCCATGGTGGTTTGCTGCACCTATTGATGCATCTTCTAAGTTCTCTTCACCCCCCAACCCCCAGCAGGCCCTGGTATGTATTGTTTCACTCTCTGTGTCCATGCATTTTCATTGTTAAACCCACACTTAGGAGTGAAAACATGCAGTGTTTGGTTTTTTGTTTGGTAGTTTGCTGAGGATGATGCCTTCCAGCTTCATTCATGTCCCTGCAAAGGACATGATCTCATTCCTTTTTATGGCTGCACAGTATTTCATGCTGTATATGTACCACATTTATTATTATTATTTTTTTATTATTATTATTTTTGAGACGGAGTTTCGCTCTTGTTACCCAGGCTGGAGTGCAATGGTGCGATCTCGGCTCACCGCAATCTCCACCTCCCGGGTTCAGGCAATTCTGCCTCAGCCTCCTTAGTAGCTGGGATTACAGGCGTGCGCCACCATGCCCAGCTAATTTTTTGTATTTTTAGTAGAGACGGAGTTTCACCATGTTGACCAGGATGGTCTTGATCTCTCGACCTCGTGATCCACCCGCCTCGGCCTCCCAAAGTGCTGGGATTACAGGCTTGAGCCACCATGCCTGGCCTATTATTATTATTATACTTTAAGTTCTGGGATATATGTGCAGAACATGCAGGTTTGTTACATAGGTATACATTTGCCATGGTGGTTTGCTGCACACATCAACCCATTAGGTATTTCTCCATCTATATTAGGTATTTTTCCATCTACGTTAGGTATTTCTCCTAATGCCAACCCTTGCTCCCCATCCCCTGATAGGATCCCATGTGAAATGTTCTCCTCTGTGTGCCCATATGTTCTCATTGCTCACCTCCCACTTATGTGTAAGAACCTGCAGTTTATGGCTTTCTGTTCCTGTGTTGATTTGCTGAGGATGATAGTTTCCAGCTTCATTCACATACCTGCAAAGAACATGAACTCATTCTTTTTTATAACTGCATAGTATTCAATGGTGTATATGTGCCACATTTTCTTTATTCCGTCTATCATTGATGGGCATTTGAGTTGGTTCTAAGACTTTGCTACTGTGAATAGTGCTGCAATAAACATATGTGTGCATGTGTCTTTATAGTAGAATGATTTATAATCCTTTGGGTATATGCCCAGTAATGGGATTACTGGGTCAAATGGTATTTCTGGTTCTAGATCCTTGAGTAATCGCCACACTGTCTTCCACAATGGTTGAACTAATTAACACTCCCACCAACAGTGTAAATTGTTTCTATTTTTCCACATCCCCTCCAGCATCTGTTGTTTCCTGACTTTTTAACAATTGCCATTCTAACTGGCATGAGATGGTATCTCATTGTAATTTTGATTTACATTCTCTAATGACCAGTGATGATGAGCCTTTTTTAAGTATGTTCGTTGCCTACTTAAATGTCTTCTTTTGAGAAGTGTTTGTACATATCCGTCACCCATTTTTTGATGGGATTGTGTGTGTTTTTCTTGCAAATGTGTTAAATTCCTTGTAGATTCTGGATATTAGATCTTCGGCCCCCAATCTCTTCTGGCTTGCAGAATTGCTGCTGAGAGGTCCACTGTTGGTCTGGGCTTCCCTTTGCAGGTGACATAGCCTTTCTCTCTGGCTTCCCTTAACAGTTTTTCCTTCATTTCAACTTTGGAGAATCTGATGATTACGTGTCTTGGGGTTGATCTTCTTATAGAGTATCTTAATGATGTTGTCAGTACTTCCTGAATTTACATGTTGGCCTGTCTTGCTAGACTGTGAAAGTTCTCCTGGAGAATATTCTGAAATGTGTTTGCCAGCATGGTTCCGTTCTCCACATCTCCTTCTGGTACTCTGATCAATCGTAGGTTCAGTATTTTTATGAAGTCCCATATTTCTTGGAGGCTTTGTTCATTTCTTTTCTTTCTTGTATCTTTATCTATACTTGTCTCTATGCCTTATTTCAGCAAGGTGGTCTTCAAACTGTGATGTTCTTTCTTCCACTTGGTTGATTTGGCTATTGATACTTGTGCATGCTTCACAAAGTTTTCATGCTGTATTTTTTCAGCACAAGCAGGTCATTTATGTTTCTCTCTAAACTGGTTATTCTAGTTAGCAATTCCTCTAACCTTTTATCAGAGTTCTTAGCTCTTTCCATTGGTTTAAAACATGCTCCTTTAGCTCCGCATGGTTTTTTATTATCATCTTCAGAATCCTATTTGTCAATTCTTCCATGTCATCCTTGTCCAGTTCTGTGCCCTTGATGGAGAGATGTGATCATTTGGAGGAGAAGAGGCACTCTGGCCTTTTGGGTTTTAGCATCTATCGTTGATTCTTTCTCATCATGACTTCATCTAGTTTTGGTCTTTTAGGCTGCTGACCCTTGGATGGTTTTTTTTTTGTTTGTTTTTTGGTGGGGGCTTTTGGTTGTTGTTGTTCATGCTGTGGTTGTTGCTTTCTGCTTGTTTTTCCTTCAGTGGTCAGACTCCTCTTCTGTAGAGCTGCTGCAGTTTGCTGTGGGTTCACTTCCAGCCCTGTTCATCTTATTCACTCCCACGTTTGCAAGTATCACTTAAGGAGGCTGGAGAACAGCAAAGATGGGTGCCTACTCCTTCTTCTAGGACCTCTGACCTCCAGGGGCACTAACCTGATGCCAGTAGGATCGCTCCTGTATAGGATGTTTGACAAGTCCTATTGGGGGGTGTCACCCAGTTGGGTGGCATGGGGAAGAGGACCAATTTAATAAAGCACTCTATCCCTTGTTTGAGGGGGGTGTGCCTTGCTTGGGTGAAACCCACTCTTCTGGGCTGCCCAGATTTCTCAGAACTACCAGAAGGAAAGGCTAGGACTATTCATCTGTAGAGACGGTGGCCACCCCTCCTCTTAAGGGCTCAGGCCCAGGGAGATCTGGGTTCTGTCCCTGAGCCACTGGCTAGAATTATTGGAGTTCCTGCAGGGAATCACCACTATGAAGTTGAATGGGTCAGGGACAGGCCTGAAGAGGCACTCTGGACACAGACTGCCACAGCCAGTATGTTGGGCTGTGGGGCACAAGTCTTGAGACCAAGCCATCCAGTCTCCCTGGCTCCAGCAGAGAAAAAGCACAGACTGGATGGACAGAGATGGTTGCTGCTCTTTCCCTGCCCAGAGAGCTTAGCATGTTAGGCAGTTGCGAGTCCCAGTGCTGGCTGCTGCCCTTCTCAGAAGGAGCTCAAAGGGCTTAGACAGCAGGCAGCCACAGCTTAGTGTTGATTGTCCCTCCCCCCAGAACTCAGCAGGTTTAAGCAGATTCCAGGTGAGAGGCTGATGAGGATCTGCGTGTTCCAGGTTTGGGACCCAAGTCCCCAGTGGCGGGGGTTCGCCAGTGGAGTCTTCCAATCCATGGGTAGCATAGTTCCATGGAAAAACAGTTTTCCCTCCTAGGTAGCACACTCACCCTCTCCCTTGGATGGGGAGAGAGGACTCCCCTGCACCATGTGGCTCTCAGGTAGGCCCTTGCACCACACTGTTCTTCCTTCTCTCCGTGGGTAACACCAGCCTTCTAGTCACTTCTGATGAGAGAACCTGGATATGTTGGTTGCTGGTGAAGGATTCACACTCTTATTATGTTTCTTTCCAATGGGAGCCTCCGACTCGCTGCTGTTTCTAGTTGGCCATCTTGGCCCCACCTTATACTGTGTTTTTAAAATTTTATTCTATTGTTATAAGAATACTGGCCTGAGATATATCCTTTTAACACATTTTAAGTGTACAATACAGCATTGTTGGCTATAGATACAATGTTGTGCAGCAAATCTCTAGAACTTACTCATCTTCCTTAACTGAAATTTTATAACCAGTCATTAGTAACTCCCTATTTCTGGTCCTCCTGGCTCCTGGTAACCACCTTTCACTCTTTGATTCTAAGAACATAACTATTTCAGATTGTTTATATAAGTAGAATTATGCCATTTGTGTGTGTGTGTGGTGTGTGTGTGTGTGTGTGAGAGAGAGAGAGAGAGGAGAGAGAGAGAGAGAGACTGGTTTATTTCATTTATCATAATGTGTTCAAGTTTCATCAATGCTGTTGTATTTTGCAAAATTTTCTTCCTTTCTAAGGCTGAAAAATATTCATTTTTTTTTTAAGCAGCAGGGATTTGATAGGCAGAATAAAGAGAAAAGAGGAGGGAAAGACCCTATTCCACATTTTTAATCCATTTTCTGTTCAAGGACATTTAGTTCGTTTCCATATCTTGACTATCATAAATAATGCTTCAGTGAACATAGGAGTGCTCCTGTCTCTTCTAGATCCTGATTTCAATTCTTTAAAATAAATATCTAAAAGTGTGATTGCTGGATTATATGTTGAAGCCCTTGACTACATTTGGTATTTCATTTATTGAATTATACAGTTTCAGAGTTTCTGTTTGATTCATTTTTTATATATAATATCTATCTCTTTGGTAAATTTCTCATTCATATTCTGAATTGTTTTTCCGATTACTTTGTATTGTTTATCCATGTTATGTATGCCAGTGAGCATCTTTATTACCATGATTTTAAATTCTTTTTTCAGGCATTTTGTAAATTTTCTTTCATTGGAATTGGTGGCTGAAGCATTATTGTGTTCATTTGGAGTGTCATATTTTCTTTCTTTTTTATGGTTATGGTGATCTTTTGTTGATATATAATTGCATCTGGTGTAGCAGTTGCTTCTTTCAATTTTTTGATTTGGCTTTTGCAAGGGGAAGAACTTTTCCTGTAGATGTATCTATGGCGTTGGTGGGTAAAGTACATTAGCTTTGATTATGTATATGTGAAGTAGTGCAAACTACTTCACATATATGTATATATGTATATGTATATATTGGCTGTCAGTAGCATCAGTGGTATATGAGATTTATTCAGTGGTTTATGGTGTGGTCTTTTTATTGGATGCTGTGGTGAGGTTTTGCTGGTGAAACCATATCAGTCAGTACTCAGACCTCAAGAGTGGCAGCAGTGACTGACTGTGCCTGTCCTTGGGGCCCCCAGGTGATAAACACAGGCACAAGTGTTTACAGGTCAAGGTGGGCAATTCTTTGGTGTCTAGTCTGCTTGCTTAGGTACCAGTTGTGGCAGTAGTGGTCTGGGTGAGTTGGCAAGTCTTTGGGCACCTGGGCAGCATATGTGCTATGGGAAATGGTCATAGCAGTAACAGGGCAACCTTAGACCTCTAACACATCACTGGTGTTAGCAGTGACTGCAGTGGGATGAAAGGGCCAGTTCCTAGGTTCCCAGTGGCACATGTGGGTGTTGTCAGCAGTGTTAGTGGTGGCATACTGAATGAACCCTTTATCAGGCCCCAGAAGGAGTGCCCAAATGCCAGCAGTGGTGGATTGAGTGAGGCCTTCAGACCGCTTACTGGGGCACTGGAAGCAAGTTTTCTAGCCCTGTGGTTAGACACCCTGGTACTGCACATGCATGCCTGTGGCAACTGACAAAGTGAAGTTATCTCCACAAATCCAGGTAGAATGCTTGGGCTCTGGGGGTGGGGGTAGCGTCAGGAGGGTTAGGCCTGTTCTTGGGTCCCTCTGATGGTAGACATGAGCACAGGCTATATAAGCAGGGCAGGGAAGCTCCAGGCCTCTGGTCAGTGTGCTGGGGCATTGGCAGAGGCGTGTGTTCTGGGTTGTTACTAGGCTCCTGGTACTGTGTATGTACAGCTGAGGTAATCGAAAGGGCAAGGCAATATCCAGGCCCCTGGACACCATGTTCAGGCACTGAAGTCGGGGTGGTGTCTGACTAGGCAGGTCTGTCCTCAGTCCCAGCAGTGGTGTGCATGGGCATAGGCTCAATGTTCACCACAGTGAGCAGGGCAGAGTGTTCTCTAGACCCTGTGTAGCCAGCTTGGGTTGAGGCAGCAGAGGCAGCAGTACTGGGGACAAGCCCATACTCAGAGCACAAGCAAATGTGCAGTGGCCCTTCTGCTGCTGCTGTGGGGGGTGGGTTTGCTGTCTGTGGTAACCACCCTGAGCAGGTTGTTTTCAGGCTCTGGGGAGCACACTCTTCAATCTCTAGCATTGGTAGTGGCAATAGCAGCAGCATGCAGTGAGAACTTGTCTTCCAGGGGAATTCAAGCGCTTGGCAGCTTTGCTGCTCAGGGAGGGCCCAGGGTCTGTCTTTGGTAGCTGTAGCAGGCAGGTAGTTCTCAGGCTCTGGGAAGCACATGCTTTGCTGCTGGCATTGGCAGTCCTCAGGGTGCATGCGATTGCACTATGGTTCAGCCTGTCTCTGGGGCAGGGTTGCTATTGATGACAGTGGCCCTAAGCAGGCAGGTTTCAGGCTCTTTAGAGCATTTATTTGGCTGCTAATGCTTCAGCTCCCTTTGTCATGAGGACAGCCTCTCTAGTGTGCTGCGCTGCCCTTTCACAGCATACAGGATGCTGTGTGGGCAAAAATGCTGGGGAGCCAGCCACTCTGCTGGGTTGAACCTGAGTTGCACCACTGCAGCCTTTTAGGCAGATGGAGGAAGATAATCACTAGGGCTCCAAAAACAGGGAGATGCAGGGGCTGTTGTGTCCAGGACAGGACGCAGTCTGATGCAGGTGGGATTTCAAAGGGCACCAGGCTGCAGCTGCCCAGAACTGGGGGAGTGGATGGGGCCAATATGCCACTCTTTCTCTGGAGCAATACCATCCTGAGGACTCCAGGGAGCTCTTTGTGATAGTCTCAGGAACCACATTGGACAAAGGACTTTTTTGTTGCTAGTATTGCAGTTCATGGTGAGAATGTGGACCACTGGAGTTCTCTCACTGCCCTTTTCCTGCACGGGGACCTCTCTCCAGGCTCCTGACTGATCCCAGCCAGCTGTCTGCCTTGCCTCCCTTTTCTTCAGTGCCTCACATGTTTCGTGTCATTTCTCTGATGCATTTCAGCATTCTCTCTTGGATATTCTATTCAAAGTGTGATTATCTACTCGCTATTTTGGTTCTCCTTTGTGGAGGAGGCAGGTGTCCGGTGCCTGTAGTCAGCCATCATGAAGCCCCATGTGTCCTTTTTAAATTAGGAACTTTTAGAGCTCAATTGGCAGGATGTCCATTTTCAAATGCCAGATATTATTTGCTTAGGCAATTTAATCCCTATGTGTGACATTTTCTTTCCAAATAAAGTATAAAGACATGAATATGTAACCACGTACCATGATTTTAAGTAATGCTATACTCAAAGTCTTTTTATCTATGTGATATAGGATCAAAATTTTGTTTTGAAAGATTCTTAGTTATATAGCAGAAATTGCCTGTTTTAATGTCAGCATAGACTTATTGAGTGATTGACTGGTTAAGTCATTCACTGAACATATTTATTATAGGCTGACTATATGGAAGACACCTTGGTAAAGGCTGGAGGTGTTTGAGAGTTGCTGCCATCAAGAATTTTCTACTTCAATGTGAAACACAGCTTTAAAAATAAATTATTGTAATTAATATTAATATATCCAGAAAGAAAAATAAGGGGTTACAGGAGTAGAGAAGAGAACTCACTAATTTCCATTTTTAGAGAAAGGATTCACGAAGTAACTGATATTTAGGGTCTTGAAAGTTAAGACAGTTCTACCCTGGGAGAAAAAGCTATTCTACACAAATGGGTGAATCAGTCTTTCACTCAGCAGCATGGAATATATGTACACAGTCTTGATTGGGGGAAAGAAAAAATGTGCTCCAGATGTGTTTCAGAAGCTGCAAGTGTGTTCAGTGTGACTGGAGTACAGCATGTGTGTGTCCAGGAGATGAGCCAGATGACAGGTGAGAAGACGGGCTGTGCTAGGGAGCTTTGACTGATATCTATAGTATGGACAATAGAAAGACGCTGAAGAGTGTACAACCCATGAATAAAACCAAATTTCCTGGCTTTGTAACAAAGAAAAGGATGAAGAGAGAACTTGGGCAAGTTAAGAGTTAAGGAGGCCAGGTGCATAACAGTTCTAAAAATGAGTGAAAAGTTCTGAGGGTCTGAACTAAAACATTTATGGTAAAACAATGACTAGAACAGAGAGAGGTTTGTAAATTATTTAGGAGGTAAACTATATATGATTTCTAATTGGTAGTTAATGCATATGTATATATAAATATATCCATGTGTATACTCATTCATTCATTCATTTCAAAATTTCTATTGTCTACTCTTTATGTAATATACCATGATAGATCAGTTACAGTTCCTACTGAGCCAAATCACAGGTGAGATAAAGGAATGGCCTATTTAAATACCTGAAAGGGAAAGTAAAATGTGATTAATATTTCACCAGTGAGAAACTTGATCTATAAAGTGTAAAAAGACTTGGAAAAATCTTGGAAGCAGAGTATTGTATGTATTACTAGCTTATTATTATGTAAAAATGCAACACTGGTTTCCAATAAAACTAATTTTTGAAACCACAGGCATATTCATTCTAGGAATACTAGTTATTTCATGTAACAAGCCTTCATATGTACCCTCCCTGACCTAAAATAATAGTTACAATTTTAAAAATAGAAATACATATATATATCTAAACAAAACAAAAAAAGTGAAATGACTTTTGTTTATCTTCTAGCAGATAGTGTTATTAAATTTAAAAAATGTATTAAAGGCTTCCTACCTTGCCTTTAGAGTAACACGAAGGAATGAGAGGTATTTCAGGCTGGGGAAACAGTATGAACAAATAAAAAAAGTGAAAATGAGATGCCCTTCCTGCCCAGAATTAAGACTGAATTTTTAAGGAGGAGCATTTCATAAGAAACATGGACCTTAATGCTAGAGAAAGCAGCCTCCCTATAAAACATAAACCATTAAGAACAAAGAAATGGTAAGGAGAAGCAAATATTTATCATTATTTAGAAACTACTCATTAAAAGACAATAAAATATCATTAAGCACTGGGTCATTAGAGTTTTGACCTTGGATGAGTTGCTTATGCTTTCTGTACCTACATTTTCTCTGTGAAATAGAAATAATAATACTATTTACCCAATAGGATTATTAAATAGTTGATATGTAGAAAGTACTCAAAACAGAGTCTAACACATAGTAACTACTCTGTAAACATTAGCTACTATTATATACAATATTATAGGCAGCTTTTCATAGTAGAGAGCTCATAAACTATGATACATAATACGTTCTCAAAAAATATTTGCTGAAAAAAGATGAAGAAATGCTGAAAAAAATATAAGTATGAATTTTTGCTCTATTATTTACTATTTTTGTGATCCCAGGCTAATGGGTTAATTGCTCCATGCAATTTATTCATTCATATTTTTTTTGTGCCAGATACAATAGCAAATAAGACAGATTTGTTCTCTGTTTTTACAGAATTTACCTGTAGAGGAAATAGCAACTGCCAGGATGTAAAAAATACATAATAAGAAGAATTTCAATTTGTGATAAGCATCCCAATTCTCTCATCTTCAGGTGGAATATAACAATACTTACCCTCTGATATCCTTTAGCTTTTCGTCCCCACCCAAATCTCATGTTGAATTATAATTACCAATGCTGGGGGAGAGATCTGGTAGGAGATGATTGGATCATGGAGGTAGAATTTCCCTTCCTCTTCTCATGATAGTGAGTGAGTTCTCACAAGATCTGGTTGTTTAAAAATGTGTAGCACTTCCCCCTTAGCTCTCACGGTCCTGTTCTGACATGTGAAGACATACCTGCTTTCCCTTTGCCTTCTGCCATGATTGTTAAGTTTCCTGAGCCCTCCCAGCCATGCTCTCTGCACAGCCTATGGAATTGCAAGTCAATTAAAACTCTTTTCTTCATAAATTACCCAGTCTGAGGTAGTTCTTTATAGCAGTGTGAGAATGGACTAATACACTCTCTAAAGTCACAATAATGATTATAAATAATATGCATAAAAGTACTTGCATAGTGCCTGGAATAAAATGTAGGCAAGTACTCAATGACTCATTAGTGGTATTATTGGTATTAAGATAAATATAGCATGGTTTTAGCATCCAGTAGCCAATGGTTTAATATAGCTATCAGAAATGGACAGTCTTTGGGCTGGCCAAATGTTTTTGTTTTTATTTTGTAAATAAAGCTTTTGTAAATAAAGGTTTTTGGGTTTTTATAAACAATAATGCCTATTTGTTTATATGCTATCTAGAGTTGCTTTCTTGCTACAAAAACAGGGTTGAGTAGTTACAACAAAGACCATATGACTCCCAAGCCCCCAATTTTTTATCTGGCCTTTAAAAAAGTTTTCTAACTCTTGATCTAGTGTTCTAGTTATGCCGTATTTACAAATAATTAGAGCTAACATAAGGCTATTGTCATACATGCAGTGATGAATATAAATGTTTTTGTTGTATAAAAGGAGAGATTGCTCCTGATTGAGGTTATCAGAGAAATCTTTCTAGGGGAGAAAATATTTGAACTAGATCTTGAAAGATAAGTAAGAATTTAGGAGGTGGAAGTCTTTTGGGAGAGGGCAGTCCAGGCAAATTCTATACAAAGGTCTTAGTTGAAGCATATGTGACAAACACTATGATTTTAGGAAATGTTTAGTTATAAGGCTGGAAAACATGAGAGGAGATACATTGAGAAGTTTTTTTTTTTGTTTTGTTTTGTTTTTTTTTAAACCATACCAATGTGTTTGAACTTAATTTGGTAGGCAATTGAATTCACTGAAAATTTCTGAGCATGAGAATGACATAATCAGTATTTTAAAAATATTCATTTGCCAATTGGTGTGCTAAATAAATTGAAGCAAAGAAACAATTTTTTTAAAAAGGCAACTATCAATACGTGACTGAAAAATTAACACAGGTATAAGATAATGAGGGTTGGCACTAGGATGACAAATGGGGAGAGAAAATATGACCACAGATATTGCCACAGTTCTCTAACAGATTGTGCATGCAGGGTAGAATTGAGGGAAAGTGTGAAAGCTGGTATGTGCTAACAGCATCAATGGTACTGAGAATTGATAAGAATGATGAACAATGTCAAAGTCAGCAGAGAAATCAAGATGAATGTGGACTGAGACAAGATCAATGGATTTTGGTGTGTAGGAAGTCAATTGTTGCCTCTAGAGTGATAGTGACAGATGTGAGATTATGACTTAAAGAGATGGTGTTCTTGAAGAAAAAGGGGAACAGAAACTATTAAGATGGTGATAATAAAACTTATCTCATCATCACTGAGAGTTTATGATGTGCCAGGTAGTACTTTAAGCACTTCAGGTAACTACTTCATTTAATCTGCATAATGACCTTATGAATAGTCACTGTTATTATCATGCCTGTTTTACAGATGAGGAAGTTTTACAGATGAGGAAATTAAACTTTAGCGAGATTAATTTTCTCCAGGCTTTCATGGTTAGTTATACTGGTGTTTGAACTCAAGACAGTCTGACATCAAAGCCTTGTGCTTAGCCACACAACTGTACTGCATTCCCCCGCAGGAACAATAAAAAAGTAACGTAAAATGAATCAAAGCAATGGTGCCTTTACATTTTCCTGTTGGTTATTGATGTTTTTGTTGTTGTTGCTATTTGATAAGAGTTACCTAATTACTATTTATAAATTAATCTTCATTGTTGTGTAGATGAGGGCTGCTTAATTTAGAATTCAACATTTACTTATCAAAAATGTAGCATGATGGTATTTTAACTAGTTAGTCTCTTCCCAAGTGTTGAGAGGAGACAGAATAGCTACCTAAGGCTGACCTAGTCTGTGAAATAAACAGCAGGATCCTACAGCCACCTGCTGTAGCGGTAGCTTCCAAACTCCCTGCTTCCTGTGTGTGGCAGAGTAGCCTCTCTGGTGGGCAAGTTCTGCAGGGCTGTTCTGTGAATCACTACTAGAAGTTCAGCCTAAAGCCTGTCAGACTGACTTCCACCTCTCTCAGAGATTTTTGTAAGCACCAAATTCCTTCTGTTAACTCCCTTTTTCTTAGTCTACCTGGAGTGATTTCTGTCATATCATTAACTTATCCTAAAGAATACTGAAGCAATACAATTAGCAAGCATGAGATTGATGACATTGATATTCCAGGAATTTTTCTGAAACTTCATTTTAAACATTCGCTGCCAAACAAGGACCACGAACCATCAGGCAAGGGTGGGATGAAAATAATTTTTTCTTTACTTGTGTCTGTTTTCCAAATTGACAAGTAGATAGAGAAAAATGCCAACAGCCAATAGATAAGGTATCTCAGGTTTAAGATCTATGTCTGTGAATGCACATTACTTTTTTGTGAGATTGACTGGAATCAAATAGTATTGATGCCTTCTAGGATTTTAAGGAAAATGTTGCTGAAAATTTGCCCAGTAGCTGCTGGTGGCCATTCCACCCAAAGCAGTCCCTGGGCTTCTGAATCCACACCAACAGAACAATAATAAAAATAACCCCACCCCCAAAATTACCTATCTCAGGCTATGAAGAGGCTGCCCTTCTAGGAAGTGCACAGAACAGAATTAATTGATCATAACTTTCAAGGGTCGTAAATTGTTTGCATTTGTTTACATATTTTTTTCTTCATATGTGCATAATTGGGGGATTAGAATTTAAGGGAGCCTTAATTCTCAATAGTTAGTCCTTTCGAAATCCCAGGTGAAATCTTAGTAGTTCTCTCTCTATTTAGTCAACATAATAAATTTTATTAGGGCTTTTGGTAGAACCACACTATTTTCTACTATGCTCATAATCCAAATAATAGATTTTTTCATAGCTTTGTGGATTTTTTCTTCGATCTTATTGGGAATTTTAGAAAATTAATCTCATTCACCAGCAATATTACATTAGTAATTCTTACAGGTGTTAAATTACCACAATAAAGTGAAATTACCTTGAAGGGAAACTGAGCCACAATCCAGACTGATAGTTATGATTGGGCTTGTTTGGCTAAGCAATGCTTATAGTCATCATTTAGATCAAATCTAGAGTGTGTGCCTTTTTTCTGTTTTATTGGTCTTGACCTTCCTTTATATCAGTCATGAAACAATTAGCAATCAGATTAGAACATTGATTTTTGGCATTTGAAAAATGTCCTCGACTCTGAGGGGCACCCCACTGTAAATACAATAGAGGAGCCATCTCTTTTGTTTATGCAGTGGGGTGCCCCTCAGAGTTATACAGAGTAATAACTAGTTATTACTAGTTAGCACTTAGTAGGAGCAAAGAAATGTACAATAGAACTGAGGGGGAAAATCTTATTTTATATTTTTCTATTTTTGTATTTCCTCTTAGATTTTATTTTTAACTTGTCAAGTTTATTGCTTTTCATACCTATAAATTTTTTAAATAAGTTCTCAATGTTAATTGTTTTATAGCAGTTTCCCTACTCCACCTAGTAAAGTCTTAATAATTTTTGAAACCTGATGATGCACCTCTACTGTGATGAATCTTTTCCCAAATATTTTGGCCAATCTGATACCTCTCCCCCAAGAAGTATCTGAGTTTACAGGCATCTCCATGCTTATGACTTCATCTCTTGGCCTTCCACAGGGCTAATTTGTTGTCTGTCCAAATCCTCTCTGCTGGTTTAACATCCTGTTTTAGTTCCTTCCTCTGTTCTTTCAACACCATATTACTCTGCCTATCTTTGTCTACTACTGACCCATGCCTGTCACCTGCTAGGCTAGGCTTCTTCTTTCTCTAAGTCTATGCCAGCCTAAATGAACAGACGTATATATCTTTCTTCCTTGAGTCCAGATTGTCATTATAGGGTTCACTGTGAAGAGTATAGAATGATTCTTGCTGTAGCAGTTGCACAGACTAGTTCAGTATATTTTAAAAGTCTACCATCTAATGTGCGAAAATAATGATCTTTCTAAAGTTGTTTTACTATATTACTTTTTAGAATCTTCCATTTCTGAACATTTACACTTGATACCCTGTGTAAGGGTATTGCTAGACAGATTTCCCTGCATAGTGGCAATCCGGCACATTAAACCACGCTTCCATCTTTGTATTCTTGATAACTGCTCCTCAAGAACTTACATTATTGCTGGAGACTTACTGAATCACACAGTCTTTTGAGGGACTCTTCTCTAAATCATAGGTCACAGATCAGGGACCTCAGGGCTCACACGCTCTGTCTTCCTGGCTTTCCTGATTGTATTATCTGTCGGGCCTCACCCAGACTGATTCTTACTTTGAAAAGTAAAAATAGAAAACAGGCTGGGCATGGTGGCTCACACCTGTAATCCTAGCTCTTTGGGAGGCCAAGGCTGGAGGATTGCCTGGGCTTAGGAGTTTGAGACCAACCTGGGCAACATGGTAAAACCCCATCTCTACTAAAATACAAAAGATTAGCTGGGCGTGGCGTGTGCATCTGTAATCTAGCTACTCGGGAGACTGAGGCAGGAGAATGCTGGAACCTGGGAAGCAGAGGTTGCAGTGAGCCAGGATCACGCCACTGCACTTCAGCCTGGGTGACAAGAGCGAGACTGTCTCAAAAAACAAAACAAAACAAAACAAAAGCTGATTCTCTCTAACACATACACTTAATATATACAATCACACACACAGACTAATTCTCAGAAAAGACTAGAGTTTGATAACTGTTTCTAGGGGATTAAATATTGCTTTATGTGGATGACCAATTATTTTTAAAAGGGTCATGTTTATACAGCAATATGCAAAATTTGCAATGACCAATTATTTATAGATACAGCCTACTATTGTCTTAATTTGCATACTTGTTAAATGTCCTGAAAATTTTTGCCTGTTCCATTGGCTACCAAGAGTGAACTTTATTATAGAAGCAGAGATAATTTTATTTACATTTCTTTCAATGGTATAAGGACAAGGCTTACTAGATGATTTAAAAAAAAAAAAAAATAAGGATGAGATTAAGTCAGAACTATTGTCATGTTTAATCCCAGAGAGATTCAAAGGTGAGATTGATAATTTCTTGAGATAAATCCCTAAATTACTCAGCTATGCAAGACATCATTGTCAATCAGTGTCTAGCTATAATTGGTCTCCAGATTTCTCTCTGTACTGCCCATGGCCTCATAGGACTAAAGGAAAATTAGAAAAAGCAAAGACTGGTTGGCTCACAGGCACCTGGAAAATTTTTTAGCTATTAGAAGTCACTATTAGAATATCTCAATCCAAATCTAACTCAGAAAAAGATTTCATCAAGGTCTTTGAGTTTCAATATTAGAGTTGTTCTCCAATGTCACTCCTTATCTTTTTCCTTCTATTACATGCACCAAACCAGGAGAGAAAATGCTGATGTCTATCCAGTTCTTGTCTTTTATCTGAAATCACATGGTATGCATATTTTTTAAAATCTTCTAGCACCAAGTTTAGCCATTGTGCCTTTGAAGATTTTAAATATTATAAATCTAGATAGATAAGTTCCTCTCCAGGAGCTAAATAGGTAAAAATAGGTTCAATATTTTAAAAACAATTAGTGGACACAATGGAAAAAATGAGGCTAATCATTTATTACACATTGAGGAGATAATTGTACATCTTATTTATAAAGACAAATATTTCTCTTCTCTCTGCTTAGTATTGGTAGGAAAAAGGATTCAAAACTTGTAAACAAGATGTTTGCATCTTTTCAGTGTCACCCTAAAGCATTAATAGAATCACAGAACCAACAGTTAATTTTTTAGAACTATATATTATTGTTTGACTTTGTTATTTACTACTTACTAAGAGTTAAGACTGTAGTTATATGTGAATTTTGAGATTTTTATCAAGTAAAAAATAGTTTTTGTTGTAGAAAAGTTAACCTTACAGTTCAACTGTACGATATTAACCAGTTTTTGTTTTGTTTTGTTTTGTTTTGTTTTTGAGATGGAGTCTCTCTCACCCTATCAACCCACTCTGGAGTGCAATGGCGTGATCTCGGCTCACTGCCACCTCTGCCTGCTGGGTTCAAACAAATCTCCTGCCTCGGTCTCCTGAGTAGCTGGGATTACAGACACCTGACATTATGCCCAGCTAATTTTTTTTTTTTTTATTAGAGATGGGGTTTCACCATGTTGACCATGCTAGTCTTGAACTCCTGATCTTGTGGTACTCCAGCCTTGGCTTCCCAAAGTGCTGGATTACAGGTATGAGCCACTGCGCCTGTTCCAACATTAACCAGTGTTGTTTTTTTTTTTTAAATATAATCTAGTAACATTTTTCTGATTTTTCTTTATCAATTATCCTATAAATAATCTAGTTCCTAAATAGTCTTTGAACCATCTTAACTATCATTCGGGTACCCTCATTAACACATAAACATAAAATATGTTTATTTTACATTTGTATGAGGGTCTAAGTGTACCTTCTGAAAATTATTTTTTGTTAGTATATTCCAATTCTGCTTGAATTCTAAGCCTTTCATTGTAATCAGTTTTAGGCTGTAGGGCAAGTGCTTCTGCAAACTTTAATCACTAATTGTCCTCAGTTGATGAAATTAAAACGATTCTCAAAAATGAGAAAAAGAAGGCCCCTGGCTTTTGCTTAGGCATTAATCTCATCTGATTTCCTGGGCTTTCTGGAAGAGGAATCAACTTGTAGAATAGAATGAAGGTAATCAGCTGACATGACTCTTGAAAGTTCAAACTGTGTCATGATAAAAGTGGTTTCCAGGCTGCCTCCAACCATCAGCTTCCTGTTGCATTTCCATGTAGATGCTGCTTTGATTACTATTATGTTAACATTTCTTGCCTAAGCAGGCCTTTTGACTTTACTTTCCGGCCCCTTCACTTCCACTACAGAAATATCTGGCTATTGCTGGTGGCCAGTTAACTGGGATGCCAAAGGAAACCCAAAATATCATAACACAGTTCTTATATTCTATTTTGTAAATAAAAAGGATTCAATAGAAAACAAGGCCATTCAAGGAAAGAAACAGCAGGTGAATACAGGTTTCTTCTATGAAAATGGTTTTAGAACTAGGCAGATATATTTATTTTCTACTTTCAAGATAAAAAAAAATTTGAAAGAAGACATCAAAGGGCCAACACCATTATTACAGAAGTTCCCAGGGGTCAGAGCAAACAGACTGGAAACATAGTGCTGTGGGCACTGGATATGGCCACAGTGCCGACTTCAAAGAGCAAAGAGGGTCTGAAGGATGCCAGTGGTTCTGTTGGCAAGTCCTAAAAATGATTTGTCAACCAGCATTTTAAAGCTGTGATAAATTTTGCAAAACCCCAGGGTAATAATTCATATGGAATGGAAATAAATCCTTTTCTGATGTTACCTTTGTAGCCTAGCTTGTTTTTAATCTTTGCATCTTGAAATGGAGGCAGTTGATAGAGGGCATTTCCTGTTATTTTCTTTTTCAGGAAAAAATCCTATTGTTCTTAGTTTCAGCGTGGTGCTATAGCTATATATCTTAATAGTTGGCTTAACACAAAGTGACTGAATAAACCATTTTGCCTTACTAGGCTCATTACTTCCATAAAATCTGCATATTTGGTGAAGCAAGTAGCAGAGGTTTGGTAGAGAGATTCTAAGACACTCTTACGTCTCGTGTCTTTGTTTACTGAATTTAGTGAATTGCTTTGATGCAGAGACCAAGTATTTAAGCTGTATGTGACAGTGAAATAACAAATTGAAATAGTTACATTTTGTTTTTAATCAAACCAATTATTCAATACTTTATAGACCGAAGACTTGATTAAAAATATGTTTATCCGGAATGCACTTAAATGACTTCATGTGCTTGTATGTATTTTTAAAACCCATAGAATGAAATTCCTGAACATACTCAAGAAATCTGATTTTAGAAAATGCAGACATCTCTCTGAGGGAACACATCGGGAAATCCAGCATCTGCTCCAATGACAAGAGAAATCCCTTGGTTTCCAAACTGCCTCTGTCTTAATTTTCTGTCCTCCTTTTTGTGGCTTATTTAACCTGCAATTTTATAATTAATGTACAATGTTTTCAGCTCACTAAAAATAGTCTTATTCAACCTCTCTCCCCTCACATGGGTCCAGAAGCCCTGGTGAATTTTCAACAGGTTAGAGGAATGTCTCTTTTTTTTCTGAGCTTCTGTACCAGCACAGAGTTTTACAAGTAGAATGCCTCATCATACAGCACAGAAGGGAACAAGATATGACTACTGGTGTGGCATTTGGATCAAATGGTCTGGGTTTTATTCCTTGGATCAAAAATAATAATAAATGACCCACTGAAGATGTTTTATCTGGAATTCCAAGGGACCTTTTAAAATGCCAGGCCTGACAAAGAAAAAGTCATATATATTCTTTAAAATTCAGAAGATTATATACCAGAATAAAATTCACATTCTACCTTTGATTTGGTATATTTCTTATTCATTAGGTGGTGATTTTTTGGTTAAATTCACAGAGAAATCTTATTTCCCTAACTTTTTTAATTGTACTTTGGGCTCTGGGGTACATGTGCACATCCTGCATCCTGTAAGATTATTGCATACGTACATACATGCCATGGTGGTTTGCTGTCTCCATCCCCCACCTCCCCATTGCCTACATCAGGCATTTTTCCTGGTGTTATCCCTCCTCATCCTCCCCACCCACCCCTATTGTCCCTCCCCTCCCCTCCACCTCCCCCCAACCTAGCCCAGTGAGTGTTGTTTCTTTCCCTGTGTCCAAGTGTTCTCATTGTTCATCACTCACCTATGAGTGAAAACGTGCAGTATTTGGTTTTCTGTTCATGTGTCAGTTTGCTGAGAATGATGGTTTCTAGATTCATCCATGTCTCTACAAAGGACATGAACTCATCCTTTTTAATGGCTGCGTAGTATTCCATGGTTTATATGTGCCACATTTTCTTTGTCCAGTCTATCATTAATTTAAAGGGTCTTATGGGAAGCATCTCACTGGCTTTTATCTACTGACTACAGTGTCATCCTTACATCTTTTCTTTGGAAATTTCTTTCTTTTTTGCTTAGCACGCCTTTCTCCATCTAATGATTAGAAAATACCTACCATATTAGTCATGATTCTTTCAAATATAAAAATCTAATTCAAATCCACTTGAGCAAAAAGAAAAACATAAAGGAAATGTATAAATGTTGATGGTATGCAGACTGCTCTCCTCAACTCCTGTCATTTTTTACAATAATATTCTCTCTTCCTTAGGTAAAGATAGATACCATGGATTGCAAGTATCATTAGGAATTTGTTTCTCTTCATTCCTTAGCTCTGTTTCCCTCTAGGAAGTCTCTACATGTGGTGGTCCATGGTAGTTTCACACTTACCTCATTCCAGCCTAGTAACCACAATGGACACAAAGTCTCTTTCCTGAGAGCTCTAACAAAAGCTTATAACCTAACTTTTATGGGGATAGTAGGGATGTCTTTTCATTTGTTTGTGTCCTCTTCAATTTCTTTCATCAGTGGTTTGTAAGTTTCATTGTAGAAATCTTTTACTTATTTGGTTAAGTTTATTCCTAGGTATCTTTATTTATTTATTTTGTAGCTGTTGTAAATGAGATTGCTTTCTTCATTTCTGTTTCAGCTAGTTTCAGTATGTGTGGATGGAAATGATACTGCTTTTGCGTATTAATTTTGCATTCTGCAATTTCACTGAATTCATTTATCAGCTTTAAGTGGTATGTTGTTGGTGGAGTCTTTCAACTTTTTACATATACGTTTCTGTCATCAGCAAACGAACAATTTGACTTCCTCCTTTCCAATTTAAATGCTCTTTATTTCTTTCTGTTGCCTGATTCCCTGGCTAGGACTTTCAATACTACATTTCATAGAAGTTGAAAAAGGTGGGCATCATTGCCTTCTTCTAGTTCTTAGACAAAAGGCTTTCAATTTTTCTTCATTCAGTACAATGTTAGCTTTAGGTTTGTCATATATGTTGAGGTACACTCAACATATATGTTTTTATTATGTTGAGGTACACATTTCTCCTCACACTGCCCTAGTAGAGGTTATCCATGAGGGCTCTGCCCTGGCAGCAGAATTTTGCCTGGTCATCCAAGCATTTCTACACATCCTTTGAAATCTAAGCAGAGGTTCCCAAATCTTAATTCTTGCCTTATGTGAACCCACAGACCCAACACCATGTGGAAGCTCCAAGACTTGGAACTTGCACCCTCTGAAGGCAATGGCCCAAATTGTACCTTGGCTGCTTTTACACATGGCTGGAGCTGGAGCAGCTGGGATGCAGGGTGTCATGTACCTTTTATTATGTTGAGGTACACGCCTTCTAAACCTAATTCATTCAGATATTTTCTTGAAGAGATGCTAAGTTTTGTCAAGTGCTTTTTCTGCATCCATTGAGATGAGCATATGGATTTTGTTTTTAATTCTGTTAGATGGGACGTATATCATTTATAGATTTGCATATGTTTAACCATTCTTGCATTCCCAGGAAAAATCCCACTTGATCATAGTGTATACTCTTTTTGATGTACTGTTGGATTTAATTTGCTAGTTGAAAATTTTTTCATCTATGTTAATCAGGGATATTGGCCTGTAGTTTTATTTGGTTGATGTGTTCTTCTCTGATTTTGGTATCAGGGTAATGCAGGCCTCATAGAATGAGTTTGGAAGAATTCCCTCTACTTAAATTTTTTGGAATTATATTTTGAAAACTGTGTGTTAGTTGTTTAAACATTATATAGAATTTAGTATTGAAATCGTCTAGTCCTAGCCCTTCTTATTGGGGATACTTTTTTTTTTTTTTACTAATTTTATCTCATTACTCATTAATGATCTGTTCAGAGTCTACACTTCTTTATGATTCAGTCAGGATATGTTATTTGTGTTCAGGAATTTAGCCATTTCCTCCAGATTTTCTAGTATGTTAGTGTACAGTTGTTCAAATTAGTCTCTAATGATTCTTTGCATTTCTGTGGTATTGGTTGTCTTACTGTTTTTGATTTTTTATATTTGGGTCTTCTTTCCTTTTATATTAGTCTAGCTAATGTTTTATTGATTTGGTTTACCTTGTCAAAAAAAAATCAAGTTTTTATTTTATTTTTTTAAATTGCTGTTTAAGTCTCTATTTTGTTTATTTCTTTTCTGCTGTTATTATTTCTATCTACTAATTTGGGGTTTGGTTTGTTCTTGTGTTGTTAGTTCCTTGAGATGCATTGTTAGGTTATTTATTTAAAATCTTTCTACATTTTTGATATAGACATTTATTGCAGCTTCTCCCTTAGCACTGCTTTTGCTGTATTCCATAGGTTTGTATATTATGTTTCTATTTTTATTTGTTTAAGGATACTTTTCAATTTCTTTTCTAATGTTTTCATTGACTCACTGGTTGAGCAGGAACATACTGTTTAATTTTCATATATTTGTATGGTTTCCAAAGTTCCTCTTTTTGGAAAAAAAAAAAGGCTGAAAAAAAAAAGAGTTGAAAGTTGAATGTTGAAGTTCCCCAGCTATTATTGTATTGGAATCTATCTCTCTCTTTAGATCTAATAATTTTTTATTCATATATCAATGTGCTCTGATTTTGGGTGCCTATGTATTTACAATTATTATATCCTCTTACTGAGTTGATCTCGTTATCATTATATAATTACTTTTTCTATTTGATAGCTTTTGATTTAAAGTTTATTTGATATAAGTGTAGTTACTTCTGCTTATTCTTGGTTTCTGTTTGTGTATTAGTTTCTTTTCACACTGCTATAAAGAACTACCTGAGAATGTGTAATTTCTAAAGAAAAAAGGTTTAATTGACTCACAGTTTTGTATGAAGGGGGAGGCCTCAGGAACCATATCATGGCAGAAGATAAAGGAAGAAGCAAGGAATATCTTACATGGCAGCAGGAGAGGGTGGGGGTGGGGGGAAGTGCCACAGATCTCTTGAGAATTCACTCTCTATCAGGAGACCAGCATGGAGAAATCCTCCCCCCATGATCCAATGATCTCCCTCTAGGTCCCCCCCAACCTGCTGACACATGGGGATGGTAATTGAACATGAGATTTGTGTGGGGACAGAGAGTCAAATCATATTATTTCACCACTGGCTTCTCCCAAATCTTATGTCCCTGTTACATTGAAAAATACTATTCTCCCTTCTCAACAGTTCCCCCAAATCTTAAGTCATTCCAGAATTAATCCAAAAGTCGATTCAAAGTCTCATCGGAGACAAGGCAGGTCCCTTCCACCTATGAGCCTGTAAAATAAACAACAAGTTAGTTACTTCCAAGTTACAGTAGGACTACAGGCATTGGATAAATTCTCCCATTTGAAATGGAAGGAATTGGCCAAAACAATGGGGCTACAGGCTCCACGCAATTACAATATCCAGCAGGGTAATCATTAAATCTTCAAGCTCCAAAATAATGTCCTTTGATTCCATGTCTCACATCCAGGGCATGCTGATGCAAGGCGTGGGCTGCAAGGGCCTTGGGCATCTCCACTCCTGTGACTCTGCAGGGTATAGCCCCCACAGCTGTTTTCACAAGCTGGCTTTGAGTGCCTGTGGCTTTTCCAGGCACACAATGCAAGCTGTTGGTAGATCTCCCATTCTGAGGCCTGGAGGAAGGTGGCCCTCTTCTCACAGCTCCACTAGGCAGTGGCCCAGTAGGGACTGTGTGTAAGGGCCTCAAACACACATTTCTCCTCACACTGCCCTAGTAGAGGTTATCCATGAGGGCTCTGCCCTGGCAGCAGAATTTTGCCTGGTCATCCAGGCATTTCTACACATCCTTTGAAATCTAAGCAGAGGTTCCCAAATCTTAATTCTTGCCTTATGTGCACCCACAGACCCAATACCATGTGGAAGCTCCCAGACTTGGAACTTGCACCCTCTGAAGGCAATGGCCCAAATTGTACCTTGGCTGCTTTTACTCATGGCTGGAGCTGGAGCAGCTGGGATGCAGGGTGTCATGTCCCAAGGCTGCACAGAGTAGCAGGGCTCTAGGTCCAGCCTACAAAACCATTTTTCTCTCCTAGGCCTCCAGGCCTGTGATGGGAGGGGCTGCTGTCAAGATCTCTGAAATACCCTGGAGACATTTCCACATTGTTTTGGCAATTAACATTTGGTTCCTTGTTACTTATGCAAACTTCTAAATCTGTCTGGAATTTTCCCCGAGAAAATGGGTTTTTCTTTTCTACCGTATGATCAGGCTGCACATTTTGAAAACTTTTATGCTCTGCTTCTCTTTTAGATATAAGTTCCAACTTCAGACAACTCTTTCTTTGTGCATATGAGTGTACACTTTTAGAAATAGCCAGGTTACCTTGTGAATGCTTTGCTACTTTGCTACTTAGAAATTTTTCCCACCAGATACCCTAAATCATCTCTCTCAAGTTTAAAATTCTACAGATTTGTAGGGCAGGGTCAAAATGTCATCAGTTTCTGTCCTAAAGCATATCAAGAGTGACCTTTAATCCAGTTCCCAATAAGTTCCTCATCTTCATCTGAGACCACCTCAGCCTGGACCATATCACTATCAACATTTGGGTCACAATCATTCAACACACCTCTAGGAAGTTTCAAACTTTCCTTTGTCTTCCTGTATTCTTCTGAGTCCTCCAAATTGTTCACACCTGTGATTGTTACTCAGTTCCAAAGTCACTTCCATTTTTTCAGGCATCTTTATAGCAATGTCCTACTTTTCTTGGTACTAATTATTTTATTAGTTTATTTTCACACTGCTGTAAAAAACTACATGTGGCTGGGTAATTTATAAAGAAAAGAGGTTTAATTGACTCATATTTCCAAATGGTTGGGGAGGCTTCAGGATACTCACAATCATGGTGGAAGGTGAAGGGGAAGCAAGGCACATCTTACATGGTGGCAGGAGAGAGGGGAAATGCCACACTTTTAAACCATCATATGGTTTTTAAAAACCGTCTTATGAGAGCAGTGTGGGGAAATCAGCCCCCATGATCCAATTACCACCCAGCAGGCCCCTTTTCTGACACATGGGATTTACAATTCAACATGCAATTTGAGTGGAGACAGAGAGTCAAACCATATCATTGTGGGATATCTTTTTCCATTTATTTACTTTCAGTTTATGTGTGCCTTTACAGATGAAGTGAGTTTCTTACAGGTATCATATTACTGTTTTTTTTTTTAAATTTAATTTTTAGTTATTTAGCCAGTCTATATCTTTTAATTAGGAAGTTTGTTTACATTTAAAGTTATTATTAAGAAGTGAAAACTAACTTCTTTCATTTAGTAATCAGTTTGTGGTTGTTTTGAATGTTCTTTTTTCTTTTTTATTGTCTTTGGAGTTTGTTGGTTTTCTGGGTGATAAAGTTTAAATTCTTTATTATCATTTGTATGTTTGATCTACAGGTGATTTTTATCATTTTGTGTGCTTCCATGATGGCAGTTATTGCTCTTTTTCTTTCAAATGCAGGACTTCCTTAAGTATATTTCTTGTAAGGACAGTCTAATGGCGATGAATTGCCTCAATTTTTACTTAATTAGGAATGATTATTTCTTCTTCATATATGAAGGATAGTTTTACTGTGTACAGTATTGGTTTTGTTTTCAGCACTTATATAATCCCACTCTCTTCTTGCTTGTAAGGTTTATGCTGAGAAATCTGCTGTTAGCTAAACGTGGATTACTTAACATGTAACTTGATACTTTTGCTGTTTTTAAAATTTTCTCTTTGTCTTGACCTTTTGACTGTTTAACTATAATATGCCTCAGAGGGGACATTTGTGGGTTGAAACTGGAAACTTTTGGGTTTCCTGGATCTAAATGTTCATATCTTTTCAGAGATGAGGTAAATTTTCAGTTATTATTTTATTAGATTTTCTATGATTTTTCTTTATTCTTTTTTCTGAAATTCCCATAATGTGAATATGTGTTCATATTTTTGTCTCACAAGTATGTTAGGTTTTCTTTTTTTTTTCTCTATTTCAAAAGACCTGTCATAAAGTTCAGAAATTCTTCTGATTAAACTAGTCTGTTGTTAATGCTTTTGCTTTTATTTTTGGTTTTAATCATTGAATTCTTCAGCTCCACATTTTCTGTTAGATTCTTCTTGTTAGGTTCTATAATAATTATCACTTTGTTGAATTTCTCATTCTGATAGTGAATTGTATTTTTGATTATGTTGAATTGTCTGTTTTCTGTTGCATCTTATTAAACTTTTCTCATAATCATTATTTTGAATTATTTTTCAGGCATTTCACAGATTTTCCTTTCTGTGGGTTCTGTTACTATAAAATCATTGTGATCCCTTGCAGGTATCACATTTCCTTGCTTTATCATGTTTTTGTGTTCCTACATTGATATCTGCAAATCTGGTGGGACAGTAGCCAATTCCAATTTTGTGAATTAGCCTTCATAGGTAAAGACGTTCTTATGGATGTGCCCTGTAGAATAAGTTGGGATAGGTATTGTGGCTTTGGTTCTGTGTGAGCATGGTACATAGCAGTTCCTTTGGTCAAAAGAGCAAGGTTGCCTGATGCAGAGAGTGTTGGGCAGGCCAACCTTTGATCCCAGGAAATGCATGGGGTGTTAAGGGTCCCCAGTGGCAATGTGGTTAGATAGCTAATCCTTGGCCTCCAGGGCAGGGCGTGAGGCACATGCTTTGCTTTACCCATTTGTGAGGGCAACCTCCTGCTATGCTGGGCCTTTCACTTTTTAGTGTGTAGGGTGCTGAGTGGGCTCAGGTGCCAAGTTCATGATTGTACCACTGGGTCTAGTTGGAGTCATGGCACTGCAGCCTTTCATATGGGTGTGATGGGATAGATAGTGGGACCTCAGAGATGTGGAGATGCTTAGGGGCATTTGCTCTTAGTACAGAATATACTCTAGCAGCAAATCTATTCTCAAATGGTACTGTGTTACAGCAGCTTGGACACTTAGGAGTTGGGGGTACCCAGTGTGGCTTCCTTCTCTTGAGCCATGCAGCTGCATAGACTGCTGGCAGCTCCTTATGCTGAGATCATGGCCTTTGAGGACTCTGGGTCTCTCCTGTAGCTAGAATAGCAGGCATCCACAGTGCCAAAAAGGACCACTAACAATCTCACGCCTACCTTTTCCCTACAATGAGGAGTTCATCTTGTGTTTGAGCAAATCCCAGCTAGGTGCTTCACTTTCCTGTCTGTGCTGTCATTCTGAAGTTTTGTGCTTCAGAGGACTTTTGTCGCTTTTCTCCTGAATTCTGGTGTCCCCCACTAGACACCTTACTGTAATTATACTTATATATTTGTTTCCCTGGTCTCTCCTATCTCATGATATTGAAATTATTTTTCTCACTAATTTTGAGTGGCATCAAAGTCAAAACCACTTCTACATTTGTGGTGATTCAGTGAATATTTCTTTTTCTGATTTGAATTATAAACATCTTTTTTCAACTCAAAGTGATGACTGACTGATTGTACACTCATCCTATGGAATGGCAATGACATGAAAATCCAAGTATACTCTCATCCTTTTATACCTTAAAACACTTAATTCTGATTATGTCATGTCTAAACATCTGTTTGCCAAATTGAGAGCTTGGAAAGTGTTAAAAAAAAACTTCAATGGACAAGTATTATACCTTTATATCAGTTCTCAAATTTCAGGTGTTATTATCTTTAGCAAACCAGGAGTGTTTTACCACATCTGTAAGTGATTAATAACTACTGAAGTAGGTTTATGCTATTTTCATAAAATTAGATTGATAAAATATTTGACTTTAAGATTTTTAAAAAGTTTGCATCACAACTTGGAATATGGTATCTATTTTGTATCTGTTTGGATATGGGGTATTGACTGAGTTGCTGAGTGAAACTTCTCAATACTAAGGTTGCAAGCCTTTAGAAATGTTAATACAGCACAATATAATTCACTTTATTTTTAAATGCTGATACATAATACATGAGTTTATTATAACTATATTGAACTACATTTCACACATTATTTGCAACACACATGATACAATGTAGTATAGCACACTGTATTATAACTTGTTGTGTACTTTCCTATAGAGCAAGAATCATGCAATTCATTTATTAGTTCACTGCTTAGCCTAGGGCCTTAATAACAAAGTATTTGATAAATGATTTTTAAAAACAAAGGAATCAATAAGTGTACAAGAGTCTTACCTTTTTATAGATGAAGTTTCTAGTAATGAAATGAATATCAATGTTTTCAGCATATAAATTAATTCACCTAATGATCTGTTTATAGTTGCATTATCTTTTATTATAAATAAATCACAATTAAGTTAGTAAACTGGCTAATGTTAATAAACAACCACCTAAAAGTTTAGGCCTGTGATAACTTTTTAAAATGTTTTTATTCTGTTTTTTTATTAAAAGATCACATGTATTTATTGAGTACAACATGATTTTTAGAAGTGTATATACATTATGGAATAGTGGTTTATTTAAAATTTTCCATCCTCTTTGAAGCCATTTAATCACCTGAGGTGTGTTTGCTGAATCTATCAGAGGGAAAACATGTGTTTAAACTGACACTGACTTTTTAAATTCATTTTGGAATGATTTTGTCACCATTAATGTTCTTATTATATTTATGACTTGAATTCTACATGTTTCTATATTCATAGGCATATTTTATTTTAACAACCTTATATAAATGTAAAACTCATACATGTTTAATTGCAAACACTTGAAAAATACAGAAAAGTACAAAGGAAAAAGTAAGCCGTATGTTGTTGTAATGCAATTTGTATATAAGTAGCATTACATATGTTTGCCTTTACATATTATAGTAATGTACACTCTGTTTTACAGCCATTTTACTTTTTACTTAACATTTACCAACCAGGCAATAAATATTTTTAATAACATTATTTTTAACATCA
Source organism: Saimiri boliviensis (assembly GCF_048565385.1). Taxonomy (NCBI): domain Eukaryota; kingdom Metazoa; phylum Chordata; class Mammalia; order Primates; family Cebidae; genus Saimiri; species Saimiri boliviensis. Next base: position 67,558,221 of record NC_133459.1, read on the forward strand.
TATGTTATTGAACCATGACTTAATAAATTAATTCCCCATCATTGGACATTTAGGTATTGCCATGTTGCTGGTATTATTAAATATAATGTCCTAAACCTGCTTCTATTTTTGCACACATATATGCAATTTATTGATAGGAAAAAACATAAGTGAATTGTTGTCTCAAAGTATATTACATATTTAAGTCACACTTAACCTAAAAGATTATTTCGACTTCCATTGTCTTCTCCCAATTTAATCATAGAAGTATTTGTTTCACGGTATTTTAAAAAAATCACTATAAATTGAAGCAATTTGCCTTACCTCACAATAGTTGTTTTAAACCACTATGAATTATAATGAACTCCTCTGATATAAGACAATATCAATAGTTTAAATAACTGTAATTATAATATTCAATATTGACTGAGTACTTACTAATGTCTGGCATGCTCCTAAGACCAGCATGCTATAGCATATTAACTCACTTAATCTTGCAACTCCTATGCAGTCAATACTATTAGTTTTCACATTTTAAAAGTGAGGAAGCAGTCACAGAGAGGTTATGTAGTGTGTTCACGGTAAGAGAGAGTGAGTGACAAAGCTAAGTTCTCTGGCTCCAGAATCTGTATCATTAATCATTATGTTACAGTGTCTCTAATATAGCAATTGAGATATTAATAACCTAAATAATCTATTCTCTATTGATTGGCAATTGGCAATCCCTAGCATATATTTCAAGGAAACTATGTTCAATATTTTAAAAGGGCTTACGGACTTATCCTAAGATTAAAAAGTCTTCAGGTGAAAGTAATAGCCATTCATCTGGCCCTTACTTGGGGTTTTGTGTATACTGTGTTTTATGTACACTGTGTGTAAAATATGGAAAACTGCACATCTTTCTCTTTGTGGGATAATGTATCAAGTATAATATTTGAAGAAGGGAAAAATATAATCTGATGGATACCTCAGTGAAAGCATTGCTATTCTTTCCAAGAAAGCAAATCAATTATATTTATAGCTGGTACAAAGCAGAACCATCTAGATGTATTTCATTTAAAATCTCTTGTTTCAAAAAGCACATTTACTTCTGAAAGGAAATTAGCTACTACAAACTCTTATTATTAGCCTAAACTACAAAAGAGATTAAATTGCTCCATTCTTTCCTACAGCTGAGACCTTGATCTATTAATTATCCTTACTCTCTTCACCTACTTTTCCATATCTGCTTATCTCTTCCTTTAAATTAAACAATGGAACACCATGGACTTTGGAACCATCCAGAGTAATTCCATCAGTTAAGAATAATATAAGGGGCCACTGCAGTGGTTCACACCTGTAATCCCAACATTTTGGGAGGCCTAGGAGAAAGGACTGCTTGAACTCAGGAGTTTGAACCAGCCTAAGAGAGAGCCCCATCTCTATCAAGAAAAAAAAAAAAATTAACTGGGCATGATGGCATGTGCTTGTAGTTTCAGCTACCAGGAGGCTAAGGTGGGAGTATCACTTGAGCCTGGGAGATTAAGGTTGCAGTGAGCTGAGACTGCACCATTGCAGTCCAGCCTAGGCAACACAGTGAGATTCTGTCTCAAAAACAAAATAAAAAAAATAATAATAAGAGTAATAAGGATCATAGTAACACTCTTGTACATGGATTATTTCATACTCAATCCTTGAGGTAGATAGCTTTCTTATCTCTATTTTACAGGTAAAGAAATGAAGGCACAAAGACATGACATGAATTACCCCAGAATACACAGGTAGTAGGTAAAAGATCATAGACTTGAACCCAAGCCTGTTGAGTCCATAGCCTTTGTTTGTAATCACTGGTATCTGATTTTCTATAGCATTAAAGTAACAATCACTATCTTACAGCGTTTCTGTGAAATTACCTATCATAGCAGCTGGAACATGATGTACAATTAACAAAAAATTGAGTTGCCATTGGTGATATTATCATCCCATTACTAATATACCTTATTATGCATGTGAAATATTTAAGATACACAAATATTATCAATAATCATAAACACCTATCCACTATCCATTTAAAAAAATAAAATGTGACCACCACCTTTAAAACACTACACAGGCCAGGTGCAGTGGCTCATGCCTATAATCTTAGCACTCTGGAAAGCCAAGGCAGGCAGATTGCTTAAGCCCAAGAGATTAAAACCTCTCTAGCTATAAAAGTCCTAGTGGTTCATATAGTTTGGCTGTGTCTGCATCCAAATCTCATCTTTAATTGTAGCTCTCATAATTCCTGTGTGTCATGCGAAGGACCCAGTTAGAGGTAACTTAATCATGGGGGCAGGTCTTTCCCGTGCTGTTCTTATGATAGCAAATAAATCTCATGAGATCTGATGGTTTTATAAAGGGGGGTTTCCCCTGCACATGCTCTCTTGCCTGCTGCTATATGAGATGTGACTTTGCTCTTTCTTCACCTTCTGCCATGATTATGAGGCTTCCCCGGCCATGTGGAACTGTGAACCCATTAAGCCTTCTTTCTTTATAAATTACCCAGCCTTGGGTATTTCTTACAGCAGTATGAAAATGTACTAGTACAGTAAATTGGTACAGGATAGTGGGGCATGCAGTAGATACCCAAAAATGTGGAAGCAACTTTGGAACTGGATAACAGGCAGAGGTTGGAACAGATAGGAGAGCTCAGAGAAAGGAAAATGTGGGAAAGTTCAAAACTTCCTAGAGACTTGTTCAATGGCTTTGACCAAAATGCTGCTAGTGATATGGACAATAAAGTTCAGGCTGAGGTCTCAGATGGAGATGAGGAACTTGTTGGGAACTGGAATAAAGGTCACTTTTGCTATGCAAAGAGACTGGCAGCATTGTGCCCCTGCCCTAGAAGTCTGGAAATTTGAACCTGAGAGAGATGATTTAGGGTATCTGGTGAAAGAAATTTCAAGTGCCAAAGTATTTAAGAGGAAGTAGAGGTTAAAAGTTTGAAAAATCTGCAGCCTGATGATGAAATAGAAAAGAAAACCCCATTTTCTGGGAAGAAATTCAAGCCTGTTGCAGAAATTTGCATAAGTAACAAGGAGTCAAATGTTAATCACCAAGACAATGGAGAAAATGTCTCCAGGGCATGTCAGAGACCTTGGTGGCAGCCCCTCCCATCACAAGCCTGGAGGCCTACAAGGGAAAAATGGTTTTGTGGGCTGGGCTCACAGCCCCGCTGCTTTATGCAGTCTCAGGACATGGTGCCCTATTTCCTAGCCATAGCACCATAGCTAAAAGTGACTAATATGCAGCTCAGGCCATTGCTCCAAAGGGTGCAAGCCCAAAGCCTTGGCAGCTTTCATGTGGTGTTGGGCCTGTGGGTGCACAGAAGTCAAGAACTGAAGTTTGGGAACCTCTGCGTAGATTTCAGAAGATGTATGGAAATGCCTGGATGTCCAGGCAGAAGTGTACTGCAGGGATGAAGTCCTCTTGGAGAACCTCTGATAGGGCAGTGGAGAAGGGAAATATGGGATGAGAGCCCCCACACAGAGTCCTTACTGGAGCACTGCCTAGCAGAGCTGTAAAAAGAGAGCCACTGTCCTCCAGACTCCAGAATTGTAGATCCACCAACAGCTTACACCATGCACCGGGAAAAGCCACAAACACTTAATTCCAGCCTGTGAAAGCAGTTAGGAGGGGGGCTGTACCCTACACAGAATCACAGGGGAAGAGCTTGCCAAGACCTTGGGAACCCACCTCTTGCATCAATGTGACCTGGATGTGAGACATGGAGTCAAAGGATATCATTTTGGAGCTTTAAGATTTGACTGCTTTACTGTAATCCTTCTGCCCAAAAGGTAGACTTTCTTACCGGATTTCGGTCTTGCATGGAGCCTATGGCCCCTTCGTTTTGGCCAATTTTTCCCATTTGGAATTGCTGAATTTACCCAAGGCCTGTACTTCCATTTTATCTAGGGAATAACTAGCTTGCTTTTGATTTTACAGGCTCATAGGCAGAAGGTACTTGCCTTGTCTCAGATGAGACTTTGGATTATGGACTTTTGAGTTAAGCTGAAATGACTTGAGATTTGGGGGACTGTTGGGAGGGCATGATTGGTCTTGAAATGTGAGGACATGAGATTTGGGCTGGGGACAGAATTATATGGTTTGGTTGTGTACCCATCTAAATCTCCTTTTAAATTATAGCTCCCAGAATTCCCACATGTCATGGGAGGCACCTGGTGGGAACTAATTGAATTGTGGGGGTGGGTCTTTCCCATGCTGTTCTTTTGGTGGTGAATTAGTTTCATGAGATCTGATGGTTTTATAAAGGGGAGTTCCCCTGAATATGTTCTCTTGCCTGCCACCATGTAAGATGTGACTTTGCTCCTCCTTCACCATCCACTGTAATTGTGAGACCTCCTCAGCCATGTGGAACTGAGAGTCAGTTAAACCTCTTTCCTTTATAAATTACCCAGTCTCAAATATGTCTTTATTAGCAGCATGAGAACAGTCTAATATAGTTTGTGTTATGTGTGGAGCTCATTTATGATTCCCTAGACACTGCAAAGGAAATAGGACTCATTCCAGAGTTCAAGTGTTAGTGGAAAGTAGTTCCTAAGACACTACTAGATTTTTTTTTTTCCTCTAAATTTTCAGCAATTGCCTGCCATGGACTAAGCTTGACTTTTAAATGTTTCACAGTCTGATGCCAAGTAGAGCTCATGAAGCAGGGCATATTCCTGTTTCTATGCCTTCAGTGTCTACTTTCCCCTTCTCTTGTAAATGTCATTTTTAGCTGTAACACATTACCACTTTTTTTTTTCCATTCCTTTAGTTCAGCCCATTTCCTTTACTTTTTTCAAATACTGTCATGCACTACATAACATTGTTCCTGTCAACAATAGGAAATATTACAACAGTTGTCCCATATTATAAAATCATATTTTATTGTACCTTTTCTATGTTTGGATATGTTTAAATGCATAAATAGTTACCATTGTGTAACAGTTGCCCACAGTACTCAGTACAGTAACATGCTGTGCAGGCTTGTAGTCTAGGAGCAAAAGGCTATATCATATAGCCTAGATGTGTGGTAGGATATACCAACTAGTTTTGTGTATGTAATCTCTATGTTGTTGCACAAAGATGAAATCACCTAACAATGCATTTCTCAGAACATATCCCCTTCATTAAGTGACTCATGACTGTATTTGAAAACACCAACCAATATTTCTAAATCTTTTTTTTTTCTTAAAATGAATATCTCCTGGTTTTCCTGTTATTCCTCTGTATCTTATCTCATTTGCTGGTTGCCATTCTACTTCCTTTTTCCCAAATATAATTTCAAATGATCTGCCTTCATACTTATTTTCTTGTAATTTCCACACAACCTCGTGCTGACTAACCCATTTCTATAATTTTGAACTATTATCTAACCTCTTTTTTGAATCCTTGTTCATCACTTCCAACTTGTTGTAAGTAGCCTTACATACATACCCCAAATATATTCTTAGTATAATATAAGTGATCTAATTAGCTTCTGTCTAAAAGTTGGACTTTCTTACATGTTTCTTGTTAATAATTAAAGGCATCAACATTATGCCCAACACCCATACGCAAAACCTTAGTGCTGCAGTTCTCAACATCTCAGAAAGATACTCTCCTGTTGAGTGCATTTTTGACATTTGTTATGCCTGTTGAGTCGGGATTGTCATAATAATTGAGGTTTGTTAGTGTTACTTAGTATGCAGAGGGTAAGGAGGCTACATGTCTTGCAGACCAGGCTACACATGCACCAAAGAATTGTTCTACATTTTAAATGAATTTAAAATGTCCTACTAGACATTTAGATAGGTGAAAAAGAAAAATCTATTTTTGAAATTTCCTCAGCACAGAATCTAACTCTGTTTTATATAAAACATAAAGAATTTTGGCAGTTTTAATATACATTGAATTTCCAGAAATTCATACACTATGTAAATTGTCCTTTTTCCTCTAACATTGCCAAGAGTTTTTCACCATGATAGAAAAGTGTATCATTGTAGGCAACACAGCTTATGGTGTTTGAGTCAGCAAGTACACAGGCAGGTCATAAGTTTGCATTTGCAGCTGTTGATGCAAACATCTGAAGAATTACTTTTTCACTGATTGATTCATTCAAAACTTAGGGACTTTATTATGTCCTCACAGGGTACTTATGCTGAGGATTTATATACTTTATTATTTGCTATAAATTATTCTTCTTTCTCTTTTATATTTTAAAAAATTTAATCATTTTGTTTGGATCTATAAAAACTTCATTGCAGGATAAACACAGGGGAGTTGTAATATTTATATATTACAATTATATAAATATATAATTAACTTTCTTTCTTTGAAAGGTGACGTTACATAGGTTTTCAAAATATAGGTTTGGAATCAGACTGATTTAGATTTATATTTTTTCACTTATTATAGCTTAACTGTTTTATATTTAAGAGGAACTGTTCATATCCTTTGCCCACTTTTTGATGGAGTTGTTTTTCTCTTATAAATTTAAGTTCTTTGTAGATTCTGGATATTAGCCCTTGGTCAGAAGGATAGAATGCAAGAATTTTCTCCCATTCTGTAGGTTGCCTGTTCACTCTGATGATAGTTTCTTTTGCTGTGCAGAAGCTCTTTAGTTTAATTAGATCCCATTTGTCAGTTTTGGCTTTAATTGCAGTTGCTTTGGTATTTTAGTAATGAAGTCTTTGACCATGCCAAAGTCCTGAATGGAACTGTCTAGGTTTTCTTTGAGAGTTATGGTTTTAGGTCTTACATTTAGGTATTTAATCCATCTGGAACTAATTTTTTATGAGATGTAAAGATGGAATCCAGTTTCAGCTTTCTTCATATGGCTAGCCAGTTTTCCCAACACCATTTATTAAATTGGGAATCCTTTCCCCATTGCTTTTGTCAATTTTGTCAATGATAAGATACTTGTAGATGTGTGATATTATTTCTGAGGCTTCTGTTCTGTTCCATTAGTTTATATATCTGTTTTGGTACCAGTACCATGCTGCATTGGTTACTGAAGCTTCATAGTATACTTTGAAGTCAGGTAGCGTGATGCCTTCAGCTTAATCTTTTTGCTTAGGGTTTTCTTGTCTATACTGGCTCATTTTTGGTTTTATATTACATTAACAGCTCATTATCACTGATTGTCATTAGAGAAATGCAAATCAAAATCACAGTGAGATATCATCTCTTGCCAGTTAGAGTGGTGATCATTAAAAAGCCAGGAAACAACAGATGCTGGTGAGGATGTGGAGAAAGAGGAATGTTTTTACACTGTTGGTGGGAGTGTAAATTAATTTAACTAGACAGTATCAAGGATCTAGAACCCAAAAATACCATTTGACCCAGCAATCCCATTACTGGGTATATACACAAAGGATTATAAATCATTTTACTATAAAGGCACATGCACCTGTATGTTTATTGCAGCACTCTTCACAATAGCAAAGACTTGGAACCAACCCAAATATCCATCAGTGTTAGACTGGATAAAGGAAATGTGGCATATATACACTATGGAATACTATGAAGCCATAAAAAAGGATGAGTTCAGTCCTTTGCAAGGACATGGATGAAGCCAGAAACCATCATTTGCAGCAAGCTAACACAGGAATAGAAAACAAAATACCACATGTTCTTACTCATAAGTGGGAGTTGAACAAAGAGAACACATTGACACAGGGAAAAGAGTATCACACACTGGGGTCTGTCAGTGGGTGGGGGCCTAGGAGAGGGATAGCATTAGGAGAAATACCTCATGTAGATGACGGGTTGATGGGACTAGCAAACTACCATTGCACATGTATACTTATGTAACAACCTGCATGTTCTGCACCTGTATCCCAGAATTTAAAGTATAATAATTTTAAAAAGGAACTAATATTTCTTATCTACCAATAACAGTGTTGTTAGAAATAAATAGGCAATGTGATATGCCTAACGCATAATAGTAAATATTCATTTAATGTTAGATGTCTCTTTCAGTTCTGTGTTATAAATAAGATAATATCATTTTAGATTTTCTAAAACAATCTTGATTGTAGTGTTATATACTGTTGCCAAACCATGTGACATGACGTTAGGCTTTGAAAATAAGGTGAATATAATTACAATGTATCTTTTGGTGTATGTATCCACAGCACAAATTGAGAACTCCTTTAGTAACAGGTATTAATGACCTCAGGAGATAAATTTTCATTACTTCTCCAATAATCTTGCAGATAAATTTGATGCTGGGTATGAACCAAATGCTGAATGTCAGGAGCTTACTTATTTTCAGCTTACATTTTTTATGAACTGTATTTCCATTCAATTTCTGTTCACCTGAAATGAAAATATAAAGTACTTACAGAAAGCAGGACTTTCCTGCCTTGTTATAAAGGAAACATTCTTGAAAATTAATGTGGTACCTTAACAGCAGTAATTTGAAAGCATGCATAGATACTACATAAAGGAACTGACAACATTAGTCTTTTATTATTATTTGTAAAGCCCATTTCAGAAGATTGTTTATTTTCTCCAGTTTGGACTTTATTTTAAATATTTATTTATTTGTAAGATAAGTTGTCAGAAAGCTAGTTTGAACCTACAACACTGCCCAGCTTCCTTAGATGACTTTCTTAAACTTTCATGGATTAGTTATGATCTCCCAAAAGGAGACCACAGGCAACTGTAGAAAAAAGAAATGAGTCAAGTCTGGGACATTAGGACATTGAAAAAACTTGCTTTTAGCTAATTTTAAAGGGCTTGGTATACTCACAGAAATAGAGAGAGGAATCTCAGATACTTTGAGTCAGCAAGAAAAATATGTGAAGTTGGTGAGGCAAGATTTGTAGGTATGAAGGAGAACATTGTTCCAAACATGCAGACTATAAACAGTTCTGAAAAATAAATACAAAAGTATTATAAGGATTATAGAGTAAGAAGATATGACAGTGATTAGGGAACAGGAAGATATAAAATTGATTACATTAGATTGAAAAAGATTTTGAAAAGAAAAGAAAGGAAGAAGGTTGGATTTAATACAAAATATAGGTGTCAAATTGTTTATGTTTTCATAAAAACATTGTCAGACAAAACATACATACAGTTAAAATCCAGGATGAATATGCTTAATGTAAGAAAACTAGATAGCTCCTTTAATCGAACAAAACCTGGAGTTTTATGTATGACTTTACATTTGCAGCATCTATTTTTTAAAACTTAAGTCCATTGTCAGGTGTCCAACAATTAAATCGATACCTTTCTTTTATTGTTAATGACAAGAATTAATCAAATTTGAAATCATCTAGATTTTCTAATTAGCTAGTATTTTAGAAGCTAGAAGATTCCGGCTATACTGTTATCCCAGACTTTCTGAGAATTCATTTAAAATGTCAACGTTTAGGGACATAAAATACAAATGATCATTGGAAATTCTGCTTCCAGCCACCACAGAAAGTTATAGAGTAAGTGGACTGAAATTGCCATCCTGCTATAAACAGCTATAACATTATACAAAATATAAAGGCAACTGATGTAGGCATTGGAAAACCTGCAGTGCAGGACCAGATATTTGAGAGACGTTAACACAAGGGGTGGTGAACTCCCTGTTCAACCCTTTCCATCTGGAGGCATTCCTCTGACCGTGGAAAGAAGGTGGACCCCCAGTAAAGTGCAGTCAGAGGCAGAGACTAGAGCTCAAAGCTGCTGAAACACTTGTAATTTGCAGGACAGAGTGCCAGACAAAAAGAAGCTGTGGAAGAAACTACCAGAAGTCAGGAGAGGGTGCCATGAAATTTATTGCCAAGGGCAAGATTCTTCAATGTCTTGCCGAAAGCCAGTGTTGTGGGCCTGACAGTTGAATGATATGCCAAAAGTCATACAGTGCTAAGAGACATTGGGCTTCTAATCTAGCTGCAGGGCAGAGACCTCACTGAATGAAGTGCCTCTGACATTAAGTATGAAAGAGTAGGACCAAAATAACAGCCTAGAGTAAAAACCATATCCTAGAACTGAAGTAAAACATTAAAATAGATTACTTTCCAACAAAGAATAAACTCAAAGTTGATGGGACCAAAAGTATTTGCTAGCAACTTAATTATCTGCCAGAACAAAATTCAGTGTCAATTAAAAGAAGACATCATAATCCAGGCTCTTTACAACATATCATTTACCAAGTCATCCACAAGAATTCTACATGTAGTAAAAATAAGGGCATTTTCGGGTAAATGATCCTTAATCTTTCTTACTTACTCAAAGTATGAAACAAAAGCTAAAGGACTTCATTTTTAGCAAATCGACACTACAATAAATGCTAAAGAATTTTTCTTCAGGCTAAAAGGAAATTATACTAAATAAAAACATGGCTTTATAAATAATGTATTAGTTTGCTATAGCAAATATACCAAAGGACCGCAACAGCATTATTTAACAACAAAAACATACTGTCTCACTGTTTGGGAGGATAAGCATCTGAGATCCAGGTGTTGGGCAGCATTAGTTCCTTCTAATTCTAGAGGCTGGGAAGGAAAGTATGTTCTATACCTCTTTCATAGATTCTGGGGTTTTACTGGCAATCTTTAGTTTTTTTGACTTGTTGAAGCATCACCTGATCTCTGCCTTCATGTCCATGTGTCATTTTCTCTGTGTGTGTCTCTGTGTCCAAATTTCCTCTTTATATAGGACCCTAGTCATATAGGATTGGGGTCCATTCTATTTACCTCATCTTAATTAATCACATCCACAAAGACCATTTCAAATAATGTTAAATTTTGAGTTTCTGGGGATTAGAACTTCAACATACAAATTTTAAGGGGACATACTGTAACCCATAATAAACAAGAATAAGGAATACTAGAAGGCATGAATATCTGGACAAATATAACAGACTACTGTGTATTTTTTCCTTTTCTGAAGAGATAATTGATGGTTTAAGTCAAAAAATAGTATTGCCTCATAAATTTTATGATGCTTATAGAAGTAAAATATATAATAATGTAACAGTGAATGGAGAGGGAAAATGGAGTTATATAATTTTAAGGTATATTTTTGTTCAAATTTAATGTGAAATACAAAATGCCAAGTCTGGGAAGACTTTGTAAGTCACAGAAGTATACTGGAAAACAAAAATAGACATTAAAATGAAAACCGCACTAGAATAATAACAATGGAATATTAAAAAATATTTATATAATTGAATAGAAAGCAAAAAAAAAAAGTGAAACAAAAGTGGAGGCAGACCCATACAGAATGAAAAGTATACAATTATCAAGATTTTTGAATTAAACCAAAACAATATAATGATTACATTAAATGTAGCTCGCTTAGGCACTCTAATTAAAAGCCAGAGATTCGGCTGGGCACAGTGGCTCATGCCTGTAATCCCAGCACTTTGGGAGACTCAGGCAGGTGGATCACGAGGTCAGGCATTCAAGATCAGCCTGGCCAACATAGTGAAATTCATCTCTACTAAAAATACAAAAAATTAGCCAGCTGTGATGATGGGAACCTGTAATCCCAGCTACTTGGAAGGCTGAGACAGGAGAATCACTTGAACCTGGGAGGTAGAGGTTGCAGTGAGCAAAGATAGCACCACTGCACTCCAGCCTGGGTGACAGAGTGAAATTCCATCTCAAAAAAATAAAAGAGAAAAAGAAAAAAAATAATAAAAGCCAGAGATTCTGAAATTGAATAGAAATGCATATTCCAACTATACACTGTCTACAATAGATATACTTCAAACATAAAGTCAATTCTTTATGACTTTATGGATAAGATATTAAAAATATATATCATGCTGATCATAACAATAAAAAAGTATGACTATATCAATATTAGACAAAATATACCTCAAGACAAGTAGTATCAGAGATGAACATTGCTTCAAAATGACAAAAGCGTCAATTTATCAGCAAGTCAGAGTAATTACATGTGTGTCTATGTGTACACATATACACATGTATGTGTACTATATGTGTATATATTGCCTATGATTACATGTATTGCATATGTGTCAGACTTCAAAATACAGGGACAAAAATGGCAGAAATAGAGAAATAAAACAAATATATAATCATAGTTGGAGATTTTAACTTTGCACTGTCAGCAATTGACAGAACTACTAAATTACAATCAACTAACTCAATCCAACTGATGTAGAATACCATATCCAAGATCTACAAAAACCACATTCTTTTCTAAAGTGTATATGGAACATTCACCAGGGTAGACCACCTACTGGGCCACTAAATATTTCTCATTGGTTTCAAAACATCGATTCTTCTAGAGTATGTCCTTTGATCACAAAAGAATACAATCATATTGGTAAATCAATAAATTAAGATAGATAGCTGAGAAATCTAGAAAATATCCAGTTATTTGAAAAGTAATTAAGATATTTCTACATGAGCCAAGGGTCAATAAAGAAATTACAATGGGAACTAGAATTTATAGAAAACAATGATAATGAAAAAACAACATAGCAAACATTGTGGGAAGCAGCTAAAGCAGTGCTTAAAGGGAAATTTATAGTTCTAATTTCTTATGTTAGAAAAGAATAAAAATTTAAATTCGATGTTTTAATTTTTCAGCACTAGAGGGTAGGAAAGCAAGGAAAATTTTAGTCAAGTAGAAGCATGGAAAATAGGCCTAAGAATAGAAATCGATAAAATGGAAAACATATTATAGAGGAAAATAACAAAGGCAAAGTTGTTCCATTAATAAAATCAATATAGTTTTTAATACCATAAACATAAGGAGCAAAAGGTAAGAAAATATAAATTATTAATATCTCGAATAAAATGAGATAAATCTTTAGATCTTACTAGATACTAAAATGATCAGAAGGAAATACTATGAACAACATAAAGTCAAGAAATTTGATGACTTAGATGAACTAAACAAATTCCTTGAACTACATGACTCAAAAAACTGAAAACATGATAAAAGAGGACATATAAATTACAATTATGATAAAAGAATTCATTATCAAAATTCTCCCAAAATAACACTCAGGCCTAAAAGATGTTCTTGTGAATTCTATTAAACATTGAAAGATTAAAACAATAATCTTTATAAATTATTTTATAAAGTAGAGTACCCAAGAACACTTCCCAATTTATTTTATAAGGTCAGCATGTCTCCAATACCCAAACCTAAACTATTAGGCACAAATTTAACAAAAACAATGTAGGACTTCTACAGTAAAACCATAACACTTTGCTGAGGAAAATTAGAGGTTTAGTTCAGTAGTTATATATCATATTCAATGATTGGAAGATTTATTGTTAAAATATATGAACAGATCAAGTGAACAGAATTTGTAGTTCAGAAACAGATTTTAAACAAAGGCCCCAAGGTGACTGAACAAGGAAAAGAAAATATTTTCACAGTTGTGCATCTCAATAAATGGATAGACAAAAATAAATCTTGACTTCCTAACTCACATAGTGTCCAAAATTTAATTTAATTACTTTTTTTAAGAGAAGGGGTCTTGCTTTGTTGCCCAAGCTGGAATGCAGTGGCACAACCTTGGCTCACTTCAGCCTCAACCTGCTGGGCACAGGTGATCCTCCCACCTCAGCCTTCTGAGTAGCTTGGACTACAGGTGCATGCCACCATGCCTGGCTAATTTTTGTATGAGAAAGTCTCACCATATTATGTTGCCCAGGCTGGTCCCAGACTCCTGGCTCAAGCAGTCCTCCTGCATTGGCTCCCCAAGTGCTGAAATTACAGGCATGAGCCACTGTGCCCAGCCCCAAATTTAATTTTAGACAGATTATAGAATTAAATGTAAAATCAGAATGTATACTGCTTATAGGAGAAAACAAAGAAGAGTATCTTTGTGGCCTTCGGGTAAGTACCAATTTTTAGACAGGATACAGAAATCAGTAACATAAGATAATTAATAACTTATACATCAACATTTAAAATTGTTCATCAAAAAACAAGTAAAACCAGGAGCTACAGATGGAATAATACTTTGCAATACACATATATGACTAAAGATAAAGACTTGTATATAGTACTAAAACATTTTGAAGATGAGTAATAAACAGGAAACAACCCTAAAAGTCTTAAGCAAACATTTACAAAAAGAGATATAGAAATACTCATTTAGTCACAAAGAAAATGAAAATTAAAATCACAATGTGATACCAATTTACACTACCGAGGATAAAATTTTAAAATATAGCAATGTTAAATGTTGATGAGCAGGTGAAGTAAATAGAAATCTTTTTTGTCTATTAGAAAGTGTAAAATAGTATAACCACTTTGGAAAACTTTTTGATGGTTTCTTATAATATTAAAATAACCTACCTTATGATTCAGTAATATCCTTAAGTATTTACCCAGTGAAAATGAAAACCTACATACACTCCTAGGTGTTTCCCCAAGAGAAATGAAAACATATCCACAAAAAAGAAAGTGTATATGAATGTTTCTTTGTCTAAACATATATATGTATTTATCCCTAATACAAAAATGTTTATAGCAGTGTTACTTATAATAATAAAAAAGCTGGAAACAAAGCAAATGTTAATTAATGAGATAATTAATAACCATACTCATACAATGAAATTCTGCTCAGTAATTCAGCAATAAAAAAAACAACTACTGATAGACAAAATGGATGAATCTCAAAAATATTATGTTGAACAGAAGAAGCGAGACATAATGGAGTACATATCATAGGATTATATTACATGAGGTACAAGAATAGTATAAAATTAAAGTCTGTTGATAGAAATGAGAACCGATGGCAGGGGTCTGGATGAAGTGAGGGTTGGAAGAAGGTACAAGGGAATTTTCTGAGGTAATAATCAAACTTCATATGTAGATTTGAGAGTGTTTTTAAAAATATTATATTTTAAAATATATCAATTTGCACCCTTACAATTTTTACATTTTACCATATGTACATTTTAGCTCGAAACTATTGTTAATGTTCAAGGGCCCATTTTTCAAATGTCTATAGAATCCCCCTGCCTCACCCTAATGAAAAGTCAACTACCTTCAACCTCCTCCTCTCTATTCTTATAAACCAGTTCCTCTTGTTTTTCACATTGTTTCTGACAATGGCAACATTCTTCTCCCGGTCAGTAAAAGCTTGGAACTTTTATCTTCTTTAAATCTCTTTCTTTCAAGCTCTTGTGGCTAAATCCAGCCTCCTCTTCAGAGTTACTTTTTACCTCTTATCAATAGTTTAATTTAGACCAAAGGCAGTTATGCTTTTTGTGCAAAGGATCAAATAGTAAATAGTTTAGGCTTTTCAAGCCATACTATTCCTGTTGCAAAGACTCAACTCTGCCTCTATAGCACAAAAGACATGTGATACAGGCAATCTACAAACAAGTGAGCATGGCTGTGTTCCATTAAACTTTACCAAAACTGGTAGCAGGCTGGATTTGGCCAGTAGAACAGTTTGCCAACACTTGATTTAGACTCTCATTAGGTTTCCATTTTGAAAAATCTTTTGATTTTTAGCTACTTCAGTAAACCCAAGCTGCCACTAACACCATTAAAATTTATTCTCCAAACATCATCAAATGTGATGATCAAAAATGTTAATCAGATCATATTATTCTGTGACTTGAAATCTTTCAGTGACTTCCCACTGCTCATAAAATAAGACCCCCAATCTTTAGTATAATATTTAAAGGACTTCCTATCCTGGCCCTTGCCTACCACTCCAAGTTCATCTTCTATTACTGTGTTTTCTTCACTATGATTTGTACACATTGTCTTTGTGAATCAATGATTCACACTAAGCTTCTTTTTAAGGGGACATTTTATTTCCTATCCTTCTGCCTGGATTACTTTTTCTCTAACCATCACAAGCCACTTCCTTTTATCATTCATGACTTAGCAGAAATGTCACTTCCTCAAAGTATCATTCTAATATAACCCTCCAAGCCTCTGTCACTATTACATTATCCTATTTTACTTTTCATAGCATGAGTCTCTAGTATTATTTCAATTATTTATTTTTATTTTTGCTGTCTTTCCTATACTACACATTCCATATAAAACAACAACTTTGTTTTATATTCATTACTGTCTCAAATAATACCTGGCCATAGTAAGCACTCAATAAACATTTGTTGCATGTGTGCATGAATCATGAATCATGTACACAACTAGGAGGTCAATTTTCATACACACCAGTCAATCTGGACTATTAGGTCTTTCCTTAAAGTCCCACCTTTGTCTTGTTATTCACTTCTTTACACACACACATGCACTCACACACACACACACATGCGCGCGCGCGCACACACACACACACACACACCCTTACTTATATTCCTAGAAATCCTACCTATGCTTTTAGGCTCTTCTAAAATGTAATCTACTATACAAAGCATTTTTAATTCAACAACTAAATATAATCTCATTTTAAATCAACATTAGAATTGTACTAGTTCTAGGACATTTATCTTACCTAGATTTTCATTTAAATTAAGCTGGACATTTGCTTTTCTCTTCTAAACTAGTTACATGTCACTTAGCAACAGGGATACATCTCAGACATGCATCATTAGGTGATTTCCTCCTTGAGTGAACATCAAAGTGTATACTTACACAAACCTAGATGATATAGCCTACTACCCACCTGGGCTATATGATAATAGCCTATTGCTCCTAGACTATAAACCTGTATGGAATGTTACTGTACTGAATACTGTAGGCAATTATAACAGAATGGTTGCTATCCATGAATACAAACATAGAAAAGATACAGCAAAATATATAGTATAAAAGATTTTTTAAATACCTTTATAGGTCACTTACCACGAACAGAGCTAGCAGGACTGAAAATTACTCTGGATGAGTTTGTGAGTGAGTACTGGGTGAAAAAACCTTGGGCTTTTCTGTATGCTACTATAGACTTTATAAACACTTTCCACTTACAGAACACTAAATTTATTTTTTAATATTCCTCTTACTTCAACAATAAATTAATTTCAGCTCACTAACATTTTGCTTTATAAATTTTTATTTTTTAAAAATAGTTTTGACTCTTTTGTATGAACACAGCTTAAAACACAAACATATTGTACAGCTGTACAAAAACGTGTATCCTTTTATAAACTTTTTCTAATTAATTTTTTTTTAACTTTTAAAAATTTCAGTAAAAACTAAAACATACACATTAGCCTAGGCCATCAATAACACTGCCTTTCACCTCCACATCTTGTCCCATGGGAAGGTGTTCAGTAGTAATAAAACACATGAAGCTGTCATCTCCTAATAGCAATACCTTCTTATGGAATACCTTACGAAGGACCTACCTGAAGCTACAGTTGCCTTTTTTGTTGTTTTCACAAGTAGAAGGAATATACTCTAAATAGTATAGTACAGCAAAGGCATAAACTGGTAATGCATTTATTATCATTATGAAGTGTTAATTCAAACAGGTGAGCCCCCAAATTGGGGCTTACCCCAGGAGGTTTCTTCTCTTCACCCATGAAAGAATTCAAAGGAGAGCTGGTGGTGTTACACAGCAATGTTTATTTAAGTGGCAGTATACAGCAGCAGCAGACATACTGCTCCTTGTAGAGCAGGGCTACCCCATGGGTAGTGTGCCAAGAGTTGTAGGGCTGAGTGCCCTACAGGGTCGTGGGGTGAGCCTTATGCCATGCTGAGGCACAGGATCCAAGAAATAAAGAGACAGGACACAGAAATACAAAGAAAACGCAGCTGGGCTTAGGGGCCATGCCACCTATAAGTGGAATCAGGTGAGGCCCCGAATGTCCAGAAGCATGAGTATTTATTGTGTATAGGTTAGGGGGCAGGGCAGTGAGTGAAATCATCTTTAAGGATAGTGATAGGGTCATGAGCAATAAAACAAGGGGTCCACCCCCAATAGGTCACCTAGGCCAGGAGGTGGACGGTATGTAGCAAGGGGCCTGTTCCCATGAAGGCAAGGGCCGTGTGCAGTAAGTGGTCCACCCCCATTAGGTCATTGAGGCTTGAAAGTGGGACGTGCGAAGTGAAGAGGGTGCAGTGTGCAATACTTCTATCTATGGGAAAACTACTTCTAAGAAGATTTATAGGAGGATGCTTTAAGTCACATAGCAGTGACAGAGCTGTCAAGGTTACTGTCAACTACTGGCAGCTTCCAATGGTTTCTATGGGAAGATGCTTTTCAAGCAGCACAGTAGCAAGAGCTGATAAAGTTCACAGTCACCATGGTGGATTACCGTTCTGAGGGCAGCCTTCCATGAGAACTGGAGCAAGGTCCTACAACTCCTTTATCAGGAGGAGTGGCTCTCACCCCAAGCCTGCCATACAGCGGGTATCTTTACAATAATGAACGCTGCCGCCTGGGCCATGGGTTCCTGTCCTGGTATAACTGTTTTCCCTTAAATCATGCTCTGCACCATGTCTGCTCTAGGCATTCCTCCAATTAAGCTGCTTATCCCTTAATTCGTGCTCTGTACTGTGTCCACTCTAGGCATTCCTCCGATTATGAACTAAGATATAATTATAGGCACATGTGTAGGGAAATATTCTTTAGGCACTCATACTATCACCTATTATATGATTATATAGAGAGGATTATATAAAGGGAGTCTTCAAGCCCTATTTCTATAAACTAATATATGATTATGTAAAGGATTATATAAAAGGAAATAGCTGAGTAGTAACACTCTAAAGTGAGATATTCCTCAAGCCCTAACTGTGCCAGGGCTCTCCTTAGCTCTCATTCCTCAGTGCCTATATGGGGGGTTACCCACAAGAGTAGCAGCTCAGAAGCCATCTTTCAGTCATATTTATACCTACTTTTAATTATATGCAAATTAAGGGGTAGTTTATGCAAAAATTTCCAGGAAAATGGTAGTAACTTTTAGGTTGTCAGAGCATTGACATGGAAAGGGGTGTTACCTTCTTGATGTTGCTATGGCAATGGTTAGTGGGCATGTCTTATGGAAAGCTGCTTCCATCCCTGTACTGTTTAGCTAGTCCTCAATTGGGTTCAGTGTCCAAGCCCCAGCTCCAGAGCCAAGTCAGTATTAGGTGCATAATCGATATGCTGAACTTTTATAGGACTGGAAGCATGGCAGCTTTGTTTACACCAGCATCATCACAAATGTGAGTGATGCTATGGCATTACACCCACAATGTCATTGGACAATAGGAATTTTTCACCTCCATTATAATTTTATGGAAGCACTGTCATATATGTGGTCCATTGTTGACTGAAATGTCAGTGTGTAGTTCACCACTGTATAAGTCTTTAAGGTGAAAATTAGTTTTAACTTATCTTTATATAGTTCCCATATATTAGGTACATTTCACTAAGCCCTTTCTGAATTTTGTTGGCTTTGAATAACAACGATTCAAATTATATATTAATATTATTGTAATGTAGAAAATAATCACAATGGTGTTACAGAGGTCTAGCTCATGTTACAGTGAAATAATTTGTTTCATATTAAATTTTTATAACATTAGTTGGTTGCCAAAATTAATACTTAATAATCTTAATTTTTGAATATTTTTATAAAATTTTATTATTATTAAACAAAGTAAAAATACAAGAAACTATTAGGATTTCTTGGCACTCTTGGAATTGTTTTTTAAGAATTTTGAGAAAGTGCTAGTTCTTCTCCAGTATCTGTTTTTTCCTTCATCTATAGTAACTTTTTACTATGAATTTGGACACAGACCACCTGGAGTAAATACTACTTTGTATTGCCTCCTTTGGAACTAAGTATAGAAGCAAGTAAATGGTGCCTAATGAGAAACAAGTGAATTGCCCTTCTACTCCTCTCTGGAGTGTGAACAGAGTGTGTGAACCATGGGATGATCTTGGAAATGGAATCCACATTTAATAAAGCAACAAGATAGGCCGGGCTCCTAAATTGTGGCATATGCCATATTAACCTAAGACTGACTGCACTATTTCTGACTGTGGCAGAAAATTAGTCTTTACCTTGTTCCAACTGTTGCCACTGGAAGGTGTCCAGGTTCTTGGCATCTTAAACAAAGAATTGGACAAAATGCACAAACAAGGCAAGGAAAGAATGAAGCAACAAAACCAGTGTGGATAGGGTCTGACCAGAGTGGTTCAAGTGTCAAGAATTTTCTGGGGTTTAAAAAATCTCTAGATGTTTCCATTGGTTATTTGGTGTATACCCTATATAAATGAAGAGGGCAAAGTAAAATTACTAAGTCGTTTACTCAGTGTACATCCTATGTAAATAAAGAGGGTATTTCTTGTCATAGCTGAAGT
Source organism: Saimiri boliviensis (assembly GCF_048565385.1). Taxonomy (NCBI): domain Eukaryota; kingdom Metazoa; phylum Chordata; class Mammalia; order Primates; family Cebidae; genus Saimiri; species Saimiri boliviensis. The sequence goes on from NC_133459.1 coordinate 67,578,421, forward strand.
GTTTCCATTTGATTTAGTTCTAGGAAGTCCTTAGGTTCTCTGCCTCCACGCCCTATTCTCTTCATTTACGCCTGAAAGATGCGATTTCTGTAAATCCTTATGGGAGGCAGAGGGACCACTGGTCTTTCTTATGTAACCGCTTCATGCTGGCTTAGGGTATAATCCCAACTTCCTGGGGATTATCGAACTCTTACCCTGCTTTGTCTAGTTGAGGCACGGTAGCTACTTGATGGCCTGGTGTGGATTGGGCTGGAACACTGTGGCATAATCATCTGAAGCCTGATAGTATCTAGGAGCGGGGAAATGAATTTTGTTAAAAGATTTAATGCAAACTTCAGGGGGTAGATACCTATGCTGTCAGGAATGTTTAATACAGAGATTTACAGAAGAAAAATAAAACTCGGTCTGTTCTAAGATCTATTTGTTTCCTTAAAGTCTTAGCATAAGTGACTCCATGTTGGTTTGGTTTGGTCTGTTGGGGCCTAGTGCATGAACTCAGTCCAAAGCAATAGACTACCATAATTTTGTTTTTTTAAAAAAGCCCCCTTTTTGGTCAGGTTCTCACTTAGCTGAGAGTGTGACCAAAACTTAGGGCTTTAGCGTCACCCTCACTTAAGGTCATTTTGAGTTTCTGGTCTTGGCATGTCATTCCTAGGTTACAGTATCCTCATGGTCACACATTTCTTTCAGTTCTTGTCATTCCAGTTGAAAAGAGACCATTTGACATTGTAGAGATGGCTGCATGTACACATATAAAACACTTGAAAGAATACAGCACTCCAGGGAGACTATTATTATGAGTATCAGGAAGATAATACCAAGAGTTTGCTCCTTATCCAGGGTCCCCATAAACCAAACTTCCTAAAATCAAATCACTTAGTTAAGTGAGTAGACCCTTTATCTACTTCAGTCTCTCCATTAATCCCCTACCACTGAATCTCTATAATCTTCATTTGATGTCTTTCTTCATAGGCTACAAGTGCCAGCAGCTGCTCAAATACTTCTCTGTTCAGCCAATTCTACCATAAAGAATTTAAAGTATGTTGTGTAACCATAGCCTTTATAGGATAATCTGCTATAGAGCCTATTATGAGGGATACATTTCTAATCATTGCCTCTTTCATTCCAAATCATGGAAAAAGGACATAAGGCTGGCTGTGAAATCCTTCACAAATAAAAGTATACCCCTAAGTGTACACAACAGACCCCTTTTTTGCTCCTATTGTTCATGGAGGTATAAGCAAGGAAAAAATATTCAAAGATAAGAGTCTCATGATAGTAGAGAAGTCTTGATTCATGATCTTGGGAAAAAAACTATTCACATCAGGGATGCCATCTTCTTCACGGGAGAAACTTGTTAGCTTTACCATAACAGTTCCAGTGGTTGTACAGTTCCAACAGTATGGGGGGACTCCTCTCAATTGTGATATGAACCCAAAGTTCAAGATTCCAAAGTATTGCCTCAGTGTGGATGGCAAGGAAAGTCTTTCCCTGATGTTCTCAGATGATGTGAATAGGTTGATTGCTCTCAGTGAATCATAAAAAGCTTTCTTTACCTAGTGAAAATACACTGTGGCATAATACCTTACATAATACCTTAGTGTTATAACATCAACCTTCATGCATAGGAGAGCTTTTATACAACCAGAAAACATGCATTGAAAATAACAGTTCACAATTAACAAATCTGTTAATAAAATGCATAAATAGGCCATCAGGTGACCAAAAGTACCTGAAGCTTCAATTGTTTTCCCAGGAATATGGGACCAAACATTGGTTCAAACTGCTTTAGCACTTTATTAGCCAGCACACCAATATATTCTACTTGTATCACTGTATCTTTTCCATGGTGAGCCATGGAATGCAAAACTTTAAATTACAAAAGCTTTAAGGACTCAGGAATGACAAAGTGGCCATCCTTGTTCTCCATGAGGCATGCTTAATTTACATTCAATTTATATCCTCTTGAATATCAGTTGTTTCTTCAAATTAGGTAAATAGCACTGACAACTGATGGGTTATCATAGATAATTTGACTTAGACTGTGGAGTTTTATCAAATTGTATAAACAATTTTAGTATCAGTTGAATTAACATGAAAATCTGGTAAAGTATTTTACTGGTATTCAATTAACTTTTTTGTTCTACTTGGGTTAGGAGTTTTATAAAAAAAAATTTAGTTTTTTCTGTGGTCTACAATAAATTAAAACAATTTTTAAAAATCAAAAAAGCAGTTTATGACCTTATTTAGCAAACCTAGTATCTGACCTGCATAATTTAGACCAAATATTTACATTTTTGAAGATATTCTTATTTTATCAATAATCTTTAAAACTGTATGTCTCAAAGATTACTTAATGACATAAACTAAATAAAAGCTATTACACTTTTAAGTTTTTGACAAAATATTTGATTGAAATTCCTATTACTAAATCAATTAATTAAGGCTTTTTTACACAACACATATAAATATATAGACAGACTAATGATAAAGAACTCATTCCCTAAGCTAGAAATGCAATGCAAGCATGTATGTGAAATTTGGCTCCATGGTAAATCCAGCTTCATCCTTAACGGTAGTAAAATAATAACGATAATAATAATTGCCAAACTGCCAATGAATTTCTTTACAATATTTCCTATTTTACTTTAATCAAGACTAAGAGCTTTAACTATGGAAATGTTAATTAGCCAATGTCTCTAATTTGTACACTGTTAATAAAATGCGTAAATGGGCTGTCAGGTGACCAAAAGTACCTGAAGCTTCAATTGTTTTCCCAGGAATATGGGACCAAACATTGGTTCAAACTGTTTTAGCAATTTTTTACCCACCACACCAATATATTCTATTTGTATCAATCCTCTATCAGGTTTTAAAGAAGACTTTATTATCTAAACTTTTTCTTACAACATTCTTTGCTACTTACTGGTCCCTTACTACATTGTTTCATAAATAACATTTTCAAACCTGTAATTTGAACTAACTTTTAGATAAATTCTGAATTAGACAAAATTATTATTTTACTCATTAGTAACACAACCCTTTCTGGCACATTTTGTATACAGAATTATATGTTAACTAGAATTCTTATCCTCAGTAATCTCAAACTTTAGTGAAACCCTAAAAAGCAACAAATCCTGAACTGTCAAATACAGGCATTTATAGGTAAGAATTACACAATTTTTAGAAACATGATTTCCCATTTCATAACCCTTTCTTAACTGGAAATGACCCAGATATTCAATGAGAATCAAAAATAATTTTAAGATTTAATTTACATACAAATTGTCTCTATTTGCAGATGGCATGATTGTATATTTAGAAGACTCCATCATCTCAGCCCAGAATCACCTTAAGCTGATAAACAACCTCAGCAAAGTCTCAGGATACAAAAGCATTGTGCAAAAATCACAAGCATTTCTATACACCAATAACAGAGAGCCAAATCATGAGCAAACTCCCATTCATAATTGCTACAAGGAGAATAAAATACCTAGGAATAGAACAAACAAGGGATGTGAAGGACCTCTTCAAGGAAAACTACAAACCACTGCTCAAGGAAATGAAAGGACACGAACAGATAAAACATACAATAAAATAAACAACAACAAAAAAACATGCCATGCTCATGGTTAGGAAAACTCAATATCGTGAAAATGGCCATACTGCCCAAAGTAATTTATAGATTCAATGTTATCCCCATCAAGCTATCATTGACCTTCTTCACAGAACTGGAAAAATCCACCTTAAACTTCATATGGAACCAAAAAAGAACCCACATAGCCAAGACAATCTTAAGCAATAAAATAAAATAAAATAAAATAAAAACCTGGAGGTATCACGCTACCTGGCTTCAAACTATACTACAAGGCTACAGTAATCAAAACAGCATGGTACTGGTACCAAAACAGAGATATAGACCAATGGAACAGAATAGAAGTCTTGGAAGTAATGCTATACATCTACAACCATCTGATCTTTGACAAACCTAACAAAAACAAGCAATGGGGAAAAGATTCCCCATTTAATAAATGGTGTTGGGAAAACTGGCTAGCCATATGCTGAAAACAGAATCTAGACCCCTTCCTTACACCTTATACAAAAATTAACTCCAAATATATTAAAGATTTAAATATAAGACCTAACACCATAAAAACACTAGAAGAAAAGCTAGGCAATATCATTCAGGACATAGGCATATTGCCTAGCTTCATGTCTAAAACACCAAAAGCAATGGCAGCAAAAGCTGAAATAGACAAATGGGATCTAATTAAACTTAAAAGCTTCTGCTCAGCGAAAGAAACTATCATTAAGGTGAACCAGAAACCAACACAATGGGAAAATTTTTTGCAATATACCCATGTGACAAGCGCTAATGTCCAGAATCTACAAAGAACTTAAATTTACAAGAAAAAACAACCCCATCAAAAAGTGGGCAAAGGATATGAACAGACACTTTTCAAGAAAAGAAGACATTTATGCAGCCAATAAACATATGAAAAAAGCTCATCATCACTGGTCATTAGAGAAATGCAAATCAAAACCAAACAGATACCATCTTATGCCAGTTAGAATGGCAATCATTAAAAAATCAAGAGACAACAGATGCTGGAGAGGAAGTGGGGAAATAGAAATGCTTTTACACTGTTGGAGGGAGTTTAAATTAGTTCAACCCCATTGTGGAAGATAGTGTGGTGATTCCTCAAGGATCTAGAATTAGAAATACCATTGACCCAGCAATCCCAGTACTGGGTATATACCCAAAGGACTATAAATCATTCTATCATAAAGACACATGCACACGTATGTTCATGCAGCACTGTTTACAATAGCAAAGACCTGGAACCAACTCAAATGCCCATCAATGATAGACTGGATATAGACAATGTGGCACATATACACCAGGAATACTATGCAACTGTAAAAAAGGATGAGTTCATGTTCTTTGCAGTGACATGGATGAAGCTGGAAACCATCATTCTCAGCACACTGCACAAGAACAGAGAACCAAACACCGCATGTTCTCACTCGTAAATGGGTGTTGAAAAATGAGAACACACAGACACAGGGAGGGGAACATCACACACCAGGGCCTGTTGGGGGGTGTGGGGGATAGGGGAGAGATAGCAGGGGGTAGGGGGATTGGGTAGGAATAACATTAGGAGAAATACCTAATGTAGATGAGGAGGGGATGGTTGTAGCAAACCACCATGGCATGTGTCTACCTGTGTAACAATCCTGCACAATCTGCACATGTACCCCAGAATTTAAAGTATAATAAAAAAAATTACACAAAAATTTTACCTAAAACATTTATCCCATTCATTGTACTCAGTTCTTTCACTTTTAACAGTTTATCTAGATGATGTCTGTAAACTGAGATATTAGATTCTATCATTTAAAGTTACTTCCTTCATTAACTATGTTTTTAATAGTCAATAAACATCAGGTGCTCACTAAACCTCAGTAAAAGCCTCAAAGTTAAATACGTAGGTATTTTACCAATAACTCAGAAGATTTAGCTAACATTAAATTACTTTCATTTCTCAAAAAAAAAAAAAAAAAAAAGGGGCATGCAAACCAAGATCATTTTGTTTTGGCTGGGTTTATAGTTTTAAAACCCTGTATGCCAAATGCTGACATCTCAAAACAACTAGCAAAGACAAACTTAAAATCTAGAAAAAATATGTATGCTGACAATTCTGAAGGCATTTCTATTTTTATTTTACCAATGATTTTAAAGCCAGTTTGTTTATCAAAGTTATACTTAAGTTTCTTGAACTTGAAAATTGCTTAGGCTTATTTACTTAATTTATGGCCACTCTTTTATTTATAAGCCAATTTGGTAGACACAACATGTAACAGTAAGTATACATACAAATAAACTCATCTAGACATGTACACCCTTGCAAACAAAGATTTGATAGCTTGAAACCCTAGCCATGAGATAGCGATGTTAGCTCACCAGTCTTACTTTGCTTGCCTCAATAGATAAGCCAGTGTAGGCCAGGAACCCAATTTTTGGGTAAAGCAGTTTCCATGGCAGTTTGATTTTTAAAGGCCAAACCTCCCCAGACTCCAAAGAACCACAGGGGCCAAACAGCACCAAAGGAGAGCAACACACGTTAAACAGCCCCACTGCTTAATACAGCAGCACAAAAGCCTGGATACATGCAATGCCCTCCCACTTTTCCATTCAACAGTAAACTCTAGATTCCAAACAACGGTGGGGCCAAACAATAATGAAACTGTAAGAGAAAATTCTAAGGAGGGTTTAGTATTAGACCTCAGAACCTCTGCAAAGGACATCCCTTTTGGAGAGGTTGAGGTCCATAGGATTCCCTGGGGCATCCCCCTGTGAGGTCCAATCTGAGGGTATCAGACACCTCTGATCTTAGGGGGGCACCCGTGCAGCTGCACATGCTTTCCCTCCAGGGGCAATGGCCTACTCTGAGCTTCCTTTGGTCCCTGGGTATAATCCCCAATTTGTAGTATCCTTATGATTTGGTAAGGCTATATTTTCCTATGTTTCCTGTTCCACTAGAGTGATAGCCTTGAACTATGGTGATAGGAATTGAAGTCTGAGTGGGCTTCTTTTTTCCTTAGCCAGTTGAGTAGGGCAAAGGAAGAATTTAGCATGAGGAAAGGTTTAAGTCTCCTGAAACACATGGGAGTTGGCTCTGAGCCATGCCACATGTAGGAATCAGGGATCACAACCTGAAAAGACAGAAGAGTTCTTCAGAGTGGCCCGGCCAGAAATCTACAGTTGCCTCTGTTTAGGTGCTACCCACCAAGGTTCACATGTTGGAAAGGAAAAGGGAGAGGAAGAAGGGGAGGGAGAAGGGGAAGGGGAGGGAGAAGGGGAAGGGGAGGGAGCCAGGGGGAGAGGGAGGGAGAAGGGGGAGGGGGAGGGAGCGAGGGGGAGGGGGAGGGAGCCAGGGGGAGGGGGAGGGAGACAGGGGGAGGGGGAAGGGGAGAGAGGGGGATAGATTTCTCTGTACAGAGAAGAAAGAAAAAGGAGAAAAATAGATCCCAAACTCTGGGCTTACCTCCTTTTCTGGCTTGCCAAAATATGTTACTGGTGGAGGGCGTCAAGGTTCTTTCTTAGAACAAAGAATTGAACAAAACACACAAATGAAGCAAGGAAAGAATGAAGAAACAAAAGCAGAGATTTATTTAAAAAAAAAAAAGTATACTTCACAATGTGGGAGCAGTCTCAGGTATAGGGGCTCAAGAGACCAATTACAGAATTTTCTGGGATTTAAGTATCTTCTAGAGGTTTCCATTAGTTATTTGGTGTACACCCTATATAAATGAAGAGGTTATTTCCTTTCCTGTCATAGCTGAAGTGTTTCCATTTGATCTAGTTCTAGGAAGTTCTTAGATTTCCTGCCTCCAGGCCCTATTCTCTTAGCTCACAACTATTCTTAATTCTTTGTTTTTGCTTATTTATTATTATTATTATTTTTACTGGAGGGAAGCTATAACTAATAGAATATTTCCAGAGTTTAAGGAACTCAGCATGCAATTTAATAGGATTGAAACTGATTACTATGATGTTTATTTCATATATTATCTTGAACCACTTACGTAACTGACCTAAGATCCAATTATTTAATGTGTAGAATGGGCCAAACGACAACAAAAACTTAGTTGATGGGATTGCGGAGAAGAATGCGTTACGATACATACAGGAAGTATGTAACATACCACATGGCACACAGAGGTGCTAGGTTAGTGTTGGCAGTTACTGATTATATTTACTAATGTTACCATTTTGAAGTCAATTTCTTATTGTTCTTATTTTGATTATGACTTTCAAAACAAAATCATAGAGATTAAACCAAGGACCAACCCTCAGAGGGGTCGATGAGATGAGCAAGAGGTAGTGTACTTCTGAGAGGTGTTGACAGCATTGCTTCAGTTCATCTAGCACATCACAGACACTGGCCTACAGCTCACAGGTGGCCAGAGAAACCAGTAGCATGACGTGACCCTCATAGCCACAACCAGTGTTTTTAAACTGATTAGTATGTGCTGGTCCAGAAAGCATAGAGAATATGCTTAGCTCAGTGGGTGGCCACTGATGTTAGTTGAATCTGAATTTATCTCTAGACAAATGAATGTCTCAAAACTAGACAACTTCTTAGGAGACTGAGTTAAGCCTAGAAAAAAATAGTAAAGAAAAAGACAAGTAATACAAACGCTAATTGATAAAAATTACGAAAAATGCATGATGAATGTGACACCCGCTTTCTATTTTACATTCAAGGCATTTTCATAAATATTACCTCAGACCCTTTACTTAATACTAAACTAATTTAGTAGTTCAGAATTTCTGAAAAGCCTTCAGTATGCTAATGCGCATTACAAATCTCTAAGAGATGTTATAAAATTAATCATTTCTTATTCATTTCCCTACAAATGTTATTAACCTTCCATGAGTCCAGAGTTCCACAGAACACAGCTTAGAAAGCATTTACACTAAAAAGTTTTGAGGTCTTTAGGGGTATGGTCTTGCTTCAATCAAATCTCTATCTTCAGAACCAAGATCATAGATTTCAAAAAATAAAAATAAAAATAAAAACATTTTAATGCCCATGTCAAATAGTTAATGGCAGAGATGGGATTTAGTTCTTATTTGTAATCTTCTGCTATGTGAACTCAAATGGCCAGGCTTCGTGTTGGAGGTGGATAGGGGATAGGGCAGAAAGGATATCAAATTGATAATTAGCAAATAAATGCTCTGGTAGTATGACTTGAGGTAAATTATGCAAACTATCTGGGCCTCATATGCTTCCTCTGATAGGAAATAGAGAAATAATTAGCTAAATGATTTCTGAAATGACCAGTATCTCTAAAATTATCTTATTTGAGTTTTGAAGGAATGACAATGTAAATTGGTGAAGAAGATAGCAGGATAGTTTCAATTATCTGGGCAAGAATGTGACCCTTCAAAGCTATCTACTGGCAAGCTTTTCCTAAACCTGAGCAACCATCACTAGTCATCTTATTTAATTAATATTGCTTGCATTTTAAATCTCTTTATCAATAACAGTATTAATAACAATAGTTGTTTAAATTAATAGAGTATCTTCATTTCTTAAAACTGTTTTCTCATTTATTTTCCCACCTTATCCTTTGCTAATTATAAAGTAGAAAGTGAAGGCAGATATATCTGATTTTATGTGTTCTATTAGGCAACAGGGAATTTGCATAAGGTCTCCCAATAGGCAAAATGCAGAGTCTAGGTCTAGTTACTTCCAGCTTTATGTTCTTCTTTAAAGAATGCTTTTTCCTTTCTCTAACATTTAAAAAAAAAAAACATGTAGATGTCTTCCATATTTAAACAGTAATTTTGCACAGGGATTGTGATCTCTATTTATCTGGAGACAGAGATGCTTATTTTCTTTAAGCCCTGTAGCTTCCTTCCTTATCTAAAAATGATTGAAGCATCTCACCACTTGTAGGGATGCCCTCTGTAATATTGTAAATGCAGACTCCAAATCTCCTCTGATGAAAATGCCTTAAACTTCAACTCATAGATAAAACCTCAACTCACAGACATTGAAACAGAGATTTGATCATTCTCTCTTTAAGCAGTTTTCATACAAATTATATCTTCACAGTAACGAATAAAGTATTTTAGGTTGCAGACATGTTTCTCAGTTACTTAACTGTGAAGATGACGTTGGTAATAAAATGTAGCTACAAAATTTGGTAATGAAATATAACTACCAAATACAGGATAGATTAGTTAACACAATAATGTTCAATAATTCTCAAACGATGTATCTTAAATGTTTAAAATCATTCCTTTTATGTGGTAACATTTATCCTTTCATAAAATATTGATCGAGCAGCAACTTTTGTCAGACTTTGTCCTAGGCTCTGGTGGATTTAAAGATAAGCAATATAAAAAGAAAAAGAAAATCCTTAGCTTCAAAGACTTCATAGTCTAGTGGGGAAGAAAGGAGAGAAACAGCTTTATATCATTAAAGTTCAAGAGAATACAGTTCTAATGGCAGGTCCTTTTCAGGACCAATTCAGAGAGGAGGTAAGGTTTGAGTTGAGCCCTAAAACACGGATGGGAATTCTCCAAGTAAAAAAAAAAAAAAAAAAATGGGTGGTAACATGGTAACTCCAGGCACAAATTTTAAAATATGGAAAGAGCGTATCACTTTATGGGTAATGGCTACTCTTTTTTATGGCTAGATTATGCATACAGTTGTAGGAAAGATCTATCTAATGGCTACATGAAGAAAACTAGCTTGAAATGAAGCATATAGAAAGCTTGCAGAAGTCTAAACAAGGGTAGTGTCTCTTGTATTGGGTTGATTGCAAGTGAGGGAGAGAAGATAATGAAATAGAAGATTTTTGATATAGAATTAATATAGGTAATGAATTAAAAAGATGAATAAAAAATTTTCTCAAGTTGCATATCTTAACAGAAAAGTAGTTACTCGGATGAGGGAAATTTGAGAGAACAAGGGTTCTCCATTACATAAATATCCAGGTAGAACTATAGAAAGTTTTATATCTCATGGGTAAGACTGTCCTGCAGAGTTCAGGTTCAACCTTTCCCCTAGGGCTAAAGTCTCATATTGGAGGAAATCAGGTTTGGGGGTTGAGTGTCCCTGGCCATGTTTCCCTACAGATGCCCCTGTCCCAGGCCCTCTGGGCTTTGCAGGGCCCAGAGGTCTGTCCCTGCAACTTGTCTAAGTAGCTCTCCCTGTCAACTCAAGTGTCCATAGTGGTCATGGGACCCGTCTTCCTGGCAGGATTCCAGAGCCCTGTCATGAGAGCAGGTTGCTCCTTGTTTGTTCAACTCACCCCTTTCTCCAGGAGTCACTGGGGGCCAGGAATGAGTCCTGGTGTGCAGAAGCCCCATGAAGCATTCTCAGCTTCCTTCCATTTCAGCCCAGCATCTGTGTCTTCCCTCCACTCAGTATCAATGCCTTTCCTCTGAAGCTGTGCTAGAAGTGCACCAGTCTTTTCAATGTCCCATTCCCTTGATGAAAGGTGTTCCTCCAGGTTGTGTCTAGTTGGCCATCTTGGAGCAGCTCCTGGAGAATCTCTTTAAAATAACCCAGAAATGTAGTAATCTTGACCTGTCTTCCTTGAGTGCTGGCAAGATTATTGCTTTGCCATCCTATTTTGCTTCTCAGGCAAATAAAACAGTAACTTCTTCTGCCATTCAAGTGACAAAGAGCATAAAAATTCCCATAGTCGTACATGTAAATGCAGCATGCTGTTTCCGATGGTTTCCAGGGAATAGAGTTTGTTCATATGAAGAAACTAAACATATGGAAGGTATGAATTATTCATCCATTTAAATTTCAATGTATGTTTTCACAGACTATAATAAAAATCTTCTCAGGATTCCTATCTTACTGTTATTATAATTTTATAGATGAAGTCCAGAGAGTATATAGGATTCACCTAATCTTAGGGGAATAAGTAACACAACTAAAGCTCAACACAAGATTCCCCAGAAAGTTTCATGAGAAACTAGGAGAGAAAATGAGATCTTAACACATTAATCATGACAAGTGCAATAAGGAAAGAAATCCTAAGTAATGTTCTACAAATGCTTAGTGAATTTTGACACACTCAAAAGTCTTCAGAGTCTCCATAATCCTTTATGATACTCTTCTCTGACCTTTTTTGTTTCCCAATCTGCTTCATTTAGCCAGTACAATTTGTGAAGTGAAGATGCTGACATCCAAGAGCCCCTCCATTCCGAGCCCAGGTTTTTTACTTTCTTTCCAAGGGGGAAAAATGAATGGAATCAAGGAAGATTTTTGTGTGTGTGTCTTGATCACACTCAGGCTAGAGAGAATGACTGGACCAAGGACTGAATTTATCTCCAAATGTAGACCAACAAACCAAGGTAAATAAAAAGGATTATGAAAGCACAGTAAAAATGAAACCATAATAGGCTTAATCTTCTAATATATATACATATATATACACACATATATATGTATATATATATACAAATATATATACACAAATACATATGTATATATATGTATATATACATATATATACATATATATGTATATATATTTGTATATATATATGTGTATATATATGTATATATATATATGTATATATATATAGCCACTTTGAGAATTTGGCTTATATGATAGCTTGGATAAATATTTATATACTACATTATGCATTTGAATTTAATACAAAATCAGTTTAAAATATTCCCAATTGCAACATAGCTAACAAGTTGAATACTGAATAGGATTACTGCTATAAAGTCAGAGTGTTCTGATTTTCCTTAGGTGAAAAGATATTTTCATAGGCATGCCCCTAACATCAAAAATATCAACTTGTTATCAAAAGGTCAGTTTGGAAGACTTCCATTTTCAATTACTCCTCTTATCTAGTCAAATAGAATTACAGTGAATAAAACAATATTACAGCCAATGTAATTTGAAACATTACAGGGTAGACAAGAAACATTTCTTGCTCGCAAAGTATAATGCCTTACATGAATATGATGCTTTGCTCTTTTTAACTTGCTTTAACACAACCAATCTCATTTGTGCTTCCTTTAATAAATACTCCATTTTATAAATAAGGAAACTGGATCAGCTACCTAAAATTATACAAGTAGGATGCTGTGGGCCTGGGGCTAACATTAGATGTCTGGTCTACTTCCGAGTCTCTAAAGTTCTCTGGCACAAACTTCCTCTAGTATTTCTAGAATATGTTATTTGCAAATTATAAATTTTGTGGCAAATTAAGGCTATCATTTATTGTAATGACTAAACTTTTATTAAAGTTACTTCATTATTCAAAACCAAGAGGCGATTTTTCTTATTGCAATAAGTTTTAAAGTTCTGCTTTTGTTGCCTTTCTCTTTGGATAATTGAAAAAAAATAGAATGGAAGGGAAGATAAAAAGACTGAGTGAAGACAGAAGAGAAAGAGAGAAACAGAAAGTAGGATGGAGGGAGGGAAGGAATGAAAGGACGGGGAAGAAGGAAGGAAGGAAAAAAGGGAGGAAGCAAGGAAAGGGAGAGAGAGGAAGGAAGGAAGGAAAGAAGGGGGAGGGAGGAAGGAAGGAAGGAGAGGAGGAGGGAGGAGGGAGGAAGGGGAGGGAAAGCAAAGGAAGAAAGGAAGGATATTGTGAAATTATTCAGATGAATGGTTTTATCAATATTAATCTAGAAGATGGTAAATCTGTCTTTTCTTCACTATTTAAGACAGAAGTCACCTAATCTATAGCTGTTTCATAATTTCCCCCAAAACTAGCTCATGAGTACACTCTCAGCACCAATTCTCTTATATCACCTAGAAATTATTTTTAGATGAAATCTAAGTACTCTATTTCATTATTTATGGGTTTAAAATATACTACATGTACGATATACAAATAAATGTTCTTTTCCAGTTCACTAATTCTACAATACAAGCCTCTTGATTCTATTAGCCAAACATTCCTTGGAAAATAGTACAAATTCTTGCTTATCAGATTAATCTTGCTAACGAATTAAGATGCAATTTAAACAGCAATTGTTTAACATGCATAACTACTTCAATAGAAAGGGAGAGATGGTTTCTGGACTCTAAACAGTAAAGTTTGAATTTGAGGAAACCTAACGTTATAAAGTAAAAGTTTTTATCATGCAGCATAGTATGACTTTTATGTAAACAATTACTTTGCAGCCTTTTGAAATTATACGATTGATAGCAGAGAGAATAAATTCATTTTTAATAACTTAAAACTTTTGTCCTATGAAATTTTCATAGCAGAGTTCATCGTTACTCATTAGCATTACTTGTAAAGTATATTGTTAAAGCACTGCTCTTAGGCACAATATATTATAGTATCATTGGGGAAAAAAAACAGTTGGAAGAATTTGATTATGGTAAGATTGTTTATTTAGCATGTTGTCTAAAATTTTCCATGTATGAGAAAGTGTGATTTCCAATTATTAAATAAATTTCTATATTCCTTGGCCATAAGAGATATAACTAAAGGTGGAAAAAGATCACCAGCAAGAAGCAAAATATAAAATGTTCATGTAGGGTCTATATTTTTAGAAAACTTCTTTATTCTTTTATTCAGCAAATATTTATTAAGCTGTTATTCCATTGAGCGAACTGTATTTGTTTTCCCTGGTATGTAGCAATCCATTTCCTTATGGGAGTGGCCTGTGTTACAGGAAGAGTTTTGACTTTGGTGTATCTAGACCAGGGATTAATTTTCTAATCCATCCCTTGTTAGTGGGACAGTACTGAAGAATCCTGAGATCATTTCCTTTCTGCAAAATAGAAGTACAGCAGATGTGTCAAGAGTTCATGAGCATTAACTGAGATATTGTCTACAAATCACCTGGCAGAGCATCTGATTTAGAATTCAGTAAGCAGATTGTCAACTGCTCAGCTACCATAATCTTATGAACCATGTCCCAAAAATTAGATACACACACACACACACACACACACACACGTAACCTATAAATAATCAATATATGTATATATTCCCTATTTTTGGGAAATAAATTACATGTAGTAGTCTATTTCTTCAGAGAAACAAAGCCAATAAAGAATGTGTGTGTATATATATATATATAGATATATATATATATTCCTTGTTTTTATTTATATACATTATACATATGGAATAATATTCATGATGGTTAATTTTATGTGTCAACTTGACCAGACTAAGGGATGTCCAGATAGCTGGTTAAACATTATTAAAATATATATGTATCAACAAACATACATATTCCATATATATGCAATATATATTATAATATGTAGAAGAAAATAATATATATACTTCTTATAAATATATAAGGAAAAAATATATATATATTCATTATTGGTTCTGTTTCTGTGCAGAAACATACTAATACATGTACCTTACTATTTACTTTAGGTTTATAGTTTAAAAACATACATTCAAATATAAATAATATTAACTAAATAAATAACTAGAAACCCATAACTAAAATTAAGAAATGGCATGGCAAGCATTTTTGAAGTTTCATCATCTTCCCTGGGTGTACCTCCTCAATTATACGAGCTTTATGCACCTTCAAAAGGAAACTACCATTCTCATTTATGTGCTAAACAACCCACTACATTTCTGTACAGTTTTTGCTATGTATACTGGTGGCTCTCATGAATATATAATTAGGGTTTTCTATTTTCAAATTTTAAATTATGAGGTTATATTTTGTTTGGTTATATGATGTATTTCTCCCAATATTATGTTTTGGGAATTAATCTAATTCATAAGTGTAGTTAATTTATTCTCAATGCCAAGCACAATTGTTTATTCTACAACTGATCAGCATTTAAAATATAAACTTTTTTTTCTATTGCAAATGCTATTGCCTTATAAATTGCCTCCTGCACATGAGCACAATTTTCCTCAGTGTGTACACCTAGAGATGAAATTGTGCATATTCAAATTTACTACACACTGACAAGTTATCTTCCTAAGTGCTTGCAACATTTTCATTTCATGAGCAGTGGATGAATGTTGCCATTGCACTGCATGCCTGTCAACACACTGTGTTGTAGAATATGATATTGAGACATCAATATATGCTTCTGGGATTACTAATGAATTTCAGCATCTAGTCATGTATTCAAGATCATTCATCTACCTCCTCTATGAAACGCCCGTTTGCTTTTTGTTGTTTTTGTTTTTGTTCAATTTTAATTGGTTGTTTTATTTTTTCTTATTGATTGGTAGAATAATAATTCTTTGTTGGTTATATATGTTGTGAAATTTTTCTCAATTCCTAGTTTGTGTATTGTGGTCTTTATGCCTTTTGATGATGACCAAAAGTTCATAATTTTAGTCAATGATATATTTTATATAAATTATATTATACTCTATGATGTGCATTTTCTGTTTCTTGCTTAATAAACTGTCCCCTTCCCTGAGGTCATAAATTGTCCTGTAATAATTACAAAAGCATCCATTCCCACTTACATTTTTATTAATCTACAGCTGATCCTTTGAATGATGTAGTTAATCTAACATTCTTTTCTCAAGTGGTAAGAAATGATCCCAGAACAATTTATGAAAACCCATACTACAAAAAACTGTCACAAATTAAATCTTCATATATGCATGTGTTCATTTCTGAACTGTTCATTCTGTTGTATTTGTCTAGAATTTTATCCTTGAACCAATGTGGTGATATTAAAATTATCATATCTTCATAGTAATGTTTATTATAGTTAAGAAAATATTATCCTTCAGGATGAGTTTTGACCCTGTATTCTCTCAAATAATTTTAAAAACTAGTTTGTAAAATTTTACAAAGATCCTGAGAGAATATTGATTAGAACTGATCTATAGAAAAGTGGTGTTTTTATTATAGTGAACATTCCTAACTAGATGTAGACACCTCTTCATATTAAGGTCTTGTATAACATCAAATCAATGTCAAAATATTTTTCATAAAGCTCTTAAACTATTTTCTTAGCTTTATCTGTAAATAGCATTTGCTTTTTTTCCTTCCTAGAAATAATACATGGTTTATTTTGAATTACATTGTTTAGTCAATCATTACTTTTAGTTTACATATTGGTTCAGTATTAATTATCCTTGTTAAAGTATTTTATTAATTCTAATATACTATCTGTGGATTTTTAACTGCAATTTTTTTTTTTATCTGCCATCATGACAGGTTTTTTGCTTTTTACTCACTATAGCTTGTTTGTCATTGCTGTTGCTGTTTTAACTGTGCAGCCAGGACCTTCAGTGCAATATTAAGGAAAAGGGATAAAAGTGTGAAAGTGGGCACCCTTGCCTTGTCCATGATATTAAAGATAATAATTTCAACATTTCACCTTTCTAAATAACATGTGCTCTAGATTTTTTTTTATGTGTCCTATAGCAGCTTAAGCAAGTTCCTGTCCTTTTTAAATCTCTGCTTTTATGTTTTGAATGGATGTTTTTTTAAATGCCTAGCCCTTACAAATGGTCGAAACAAGAAAGCCTTATATTCTCTGGCTCCCTATGATCTTCTCCATCTCCTTTCTCATCCCACTTCTACCCTACCACAATCCCAGTCACACTGGTCCCCTTTTTACTGTTCTAACACTCCAGTCACGCTTAAACCTCATATTTTTGTTTGATGTATCCTCTACTCTTTCCCCAAAATATCTGCATGGGTTCCCCCTTCTTCCTTCAGTCTTTGGGTTGTTACTAGAAAGTCTCCTTCTTAAAATGCATTCCAGGGATGCCCCACCTAAAATTGCAATTCTCACTCTCACCATTACACTGCCTGTTTTCCCTCCTCATTTTATCTTGACTTTGTAACTTATTCGAAGTATGCTATATGAATTTTTATCTTGTTAGTGTTTTATTAAGGAAAATTTTCTCTTTACGTATGAATCTCTGCTTTCACAAATAAATTAACTGAGAAATAGTGTTAGAGACAAATAGCCTTGATTCTATCTCCTCCATTAAATGGGTATTTTCATTCTAGGTGAGCTGAGTGTTCTTTGTCAAAAGGGAAAAGTACTTCAAGAAGCTTTCAGTAATATATAAATATATTTACTGCAATTTCTTCCATTGATCATGTCTTCTCTGACTAGGCACAAGGGCTGAATCAGGGTTATAATTGTTGTTCCTTTGTTTTTTATATTTTATGTATGAGATGATTGCCTCAGTTTTAAAAGAATACAGTTCCTTTCCTAGTTAAAAAAAAAAGTGACATATAGAGTAACAAAAAGTTATTTTTTAACATGAAGCAGATTGACCAGAACTGTTTCTATGGCTACTAGAATTATCCAACAACAAGAGGTAAAATAACAAGCAGATTACTGAATATTATAGTCTCAGTGTATTTTGTTTTCTTATAAGTATTTAACAAGTAATAACAATTATCTTGTATTTTAAAAATGGTAAGTTTTCACTTATTTATAGAATCATTGCATTGTGATAAAAGCATGCTTTTTGACTTTGTCTGGCATTGAGCTGTTGTTGATAGTTTTACCAGAGGAGGAAGGATTAGATAGATAATAAATGGAAAAAGGGCAGTGTATTAGGTTGTTTTCATACTACCAGTAAAGTCATACCCAAGACTAGGCAATTTACAAAAGAAAAAGCTTTAATGGACTGGGAAGGCCTCACAATCATAGTAGAAAGTAGAACACATGTCTCACATGGTGGCAGACTAGAGAAGAGAGTTTGTGCAGGGAAACTTCCATTTTTAAAACCATCAGATTTTGTGAGACTTATTCACTGTCATGATAACAGTATGGGAAAGAACCCTGTGATTCAATTATCTCCTCCCAGGTTCCTCCCACAACACATGGGGATTCTGGGAGTTACAATTTACGACAGCCAAACCATATCAGTCTGCCCCGGCCCCTCCCAAATCTAATATCCTCACATTTCAAAACCATTCTTGCCTTCCCCACAGTCCCCCAAAATCTTGACTCCTTTCAGTCCAAAGTCTTATCTGAGACAAGGGAAGTCCCTTCTGCCTATGAGCCAGTAAAATCAAAAAGAAGTTAGTTACTTCCTAGATACAGCTGGGGTATAGGCATTGGGTGAATATAGCCATTCCAAATGGGAGAAACAAAGAGGCCAAACAAAGGGGCCAAAACAAAGGGGCTACCAGTCCCAAGCAAGTCTGAAATCCAGCTGGGCAATCAAACCTTAAAGCTCCAAAATGATCTCCTTTGACTCCATGTATCGCATCTGGGTCATGCTGATGCAAGAGGTGGCTTGCCATGGTCTTGTGCAGCTCTGTGCCTGTTGTTCTGCAGGTTACTAACTCCCTCCTGGCTGCTTTCACAGGCTGTTGTTGAGTGTCTGTGGCTTTTTCAGGCACACAGTGCAAGGTGTCAGTGGACCTACCATTCTGGGGTCTGAAGAATGGTGGCCCTCTTCTTACAGCTCTACTAGGTGGTGCCCCAGTAGGGACTCTGTGTGGGGGCTCCCACCCTGCATTTCCCTTCTGCACTGCTCTCAGCAGAGGTTCTCCATGACGATCCCACCCCTTCAGTAAACTTCTATCTGGGCACCCAGGCATTTCCATACATCCTCAAATATCTAGACAGAGGTTATGAAAACCCAATTTTTGACTTCTGTGCACTCCCAGGCTCAATACCACGTGGAAGCTGCCAAGGCCTGAGGCTTGCACCCTCTGAAGCCAGAGCCCAAGCTCTATATTTGCTCCTTTCGGCCATGGCTGGAGTGGCTGGGACACAGGGCACCATGTCCTTTGGCTGCACACAGCATCGGGACCCTGGGCCCAGCCTACAAAACCACTTTTTCCTCCTACGCCTCCCAGGCCTGTGATGAGTGGGACTACTGTGAAGACCTCTTACAAGCCCTGAAGACATTTTCCCCATTGTCTTGGGGATTAATATTTGGCTCCTCATTACTTATGCAAATATCTGCAGCCAGCTTGGATTTCTCCTCAGAAAATAAGATTTTCTTTTCTATTGCATTTTCAAGCTGCACATTTTCCAAACTTTTATGATCTGTTTCCATTTTAAAACTGAATGCCTTTAATAGCACCCAAGTCAACTCTTGAATGCTTCACTGCTTAGAAATATCTTCCACCAGATGCCCTAAATCATCTTTCTTAAGTTCAAAGTTTCACAAATCTTTAGGATGGGACAAAATGCCACCAGCCTTTTTGCCAAACATAGCAAGAGTTGGCCAGGCATAGTGGCTCACATCTGTAATTCCAGCACTTTGGGAGGCTGAGGTGGATGGAATACCTGACGTTGGCTGGTCTTGACCAGCCTGGCCAACATGGTGAAACCCCATCTCTACTAAAAATACAAAAATTAGCTGGGTGTGGTGATGTACATCTGTAATCCCAGCTCATTGGAAGACTGAGGCAGGAGAGTCACTTGAACTCAGGAGGCAGAGGTTTCAGTGAGCCAAGCTCACTGCACTTTAGCCTAGGCAACAGAGTGAGACCCCATCTCAAAAAAAAAAAACAAAAAAACAAAAAACAAAAAACAAACAAACAAACAAAAAAACATAGCAAGAGTCACCTTTACTCCAGTTCCCAAGAAGTTCCTCATCTCCATCTGAGATCATCTCAGCTGGGATTTCATTGTCTATATTACTATCAACATTTTGGGCAAAGCTATTCAACAATTCCCTAGGACATTCCAAAATGTCTCACATTGCTCTGTCTTCTTCTGAGCCATCCAAACTGTTTCAACCTCTGCTAGTTACCCAATTCCAAAGTTGTTTCCACATTTTCAGGTATCTTTTCACAAGTGCCCTACTCTACTGGTGCCAATTATTAGTGTATTCATTTGTTTTCATGATATTGATAAAGGCATACTCAAGACTGGGCAATTCAAAAAAGGAAGAGATTTAATAGACTTACCATTCCACATGTCTGGGAAGGCCTCACAATCACAGCAGAAGGTGAAAGACATGCCTTGCATGGTGGCAGACAAGAGAAGAGAGCTTGTGCAGGAAAACTCCCATTTTAAAACCAACAGATCTTATGAGACTCATTCACTATCACAATCACAAGAACAGCATGGGAAAGACCCACCCCCATGATTAAATTACCTCCCGCAAAGTTCCTCCCATGACACATGGGAATTCTGGGAATTAACAATTCAAGATGAGATTTGGGTTGGGACACAGACAAACCATATCAGGCAGACTGTGGCCAATACTGCCGATTGGCTGTTCAAGTCCCTTCCAACCCACACTATTGGGGAAGAGGAAAAACTTAAAGCTTCTCAGCATGAGGTGGGGGAACTAGGTGAAGACAAATGAGGTGACTAGGCCCCAAAATTTAAGGAGACATTCAATTTCAAGCTCATGTAAGTATGGGTCTGGCATATAAGAATGAGTGCCTCCTTAAACCTTGTGCACTGGATCTCTTTCTTGCCTTACACTAGTCCCAATCTTGCTTCTCAGGTTCCCCATCAGCTCATTTTCATATGTGATCCAGCTTCTGCTAAGACAGTGCAACCTTGGAGATCTAGAAGTAAGAAGTGATGCAGGGTCCCTGCTCCTGGGAATTCTTTTGTTTTTTGTTTTGGTAAGCAAGGATGAGAAGTTTGGTGTTTGGGTTTTCTTTAAGGTTTCAGTAATTGATCCCCACATAGGTAGGCACTGAAGGGATAATTCAAGGAAGAACATTCCTTTTGCTGGTATGAAACAAAGATGTGCAGAGTAGTGGGATTTTAGAGCTAAGAGTTTGATGGCAGCATCTTGATCTTCAGATTTCAGCAGAGCTGGGATGATCCTGAACCCAGGAACTAGAGAAGCAGCTCCTGGTTGGGCATGGTGGCTCACACCTGTAATCCCAGCACTTTGGGAGTCTGAGGCAGGTAGATCACAAGGTCAGGAGTTTGAGACCAGCCTGGCCAACATAGTAAAACCCTGTCTCTTCTAAAAAAAATACAAAAAAATTAGCTGGGCATGGTGGTAGGCACCTGTAATCCCAGCTACTTGAGGGGCTGAGGCAAGAGAATCACTTGAATCCGGGTGGTGGAGGTTACAGTGAGCTAAGATTGCACCACTGCACTCCAGCCTGGTGATGGTGTGAGACTGTCACACACACTCTCACTAACACACACAAATACACACATACACAGAGAGAGAGAGAGAGAGAGAGAGAGAGAGAGAGAGAGAGAGAGAGAGAGAGAGAGAAGCAGCTCCTGACTCCAGAGCCTTCCTGATCAGTCAGGCAGCAACTCCCTTAGTGGACTTCCTGTGTTGGTGATCTGGAAATAATCTTAGATGCTTAACCTCCAGCTGCCCTTTAGACCTGCCAACAATTTTCTTAGCACATTATTTCCTTTTCGCCTTTCTGATACCTGCAACATGAGCCTAGACTGCTACAAACAGAGAATGAATGTTTTTCTCTATTGAGGAATATAAACACTGAAATAAGGAGTTTTCTGGTATATCACCAGGACTGACTAGAAACAAATGTCTCCCCAGGAAATATGTGTTTTTGTACATATTTATTTTTATATATGTACATGTATTTATGTACATATTTTTAATATTCATATTAAACATGTAAATGGTAACTTAGACTGATAAAGAGAAAATGTGCTTTGTGTCATGCAAATAAACCAAACAACAATTCTGTGATTGTGATTAGACTCTGCTCTACAGTCTGGGAGATGAAAGACGCAAAAAACGTGATAAAACTTCTTTAAAGAACATGTAACTATTGTCATTTTAAAGAAAATAAAGAACTTGAAGTTATAAAAATAAGATTTCTCTCCAAGAAGACAAGAAGTGTCTGTAAGAGCCAATATATAATGATTCAGGACATCAATATTAAAAGTTATCTAACTGAATATATGAGTGATTATAAAGAAAGAGTCTATCATTGAAAGGTGATGAACTGATCTGCCACAGAATAATGATAAAAGAAGAGTCATATCGGCAAGATTGTTGTTGCCACTGAAGTACTGGCCAGAATAGAGGAGCCATAGTCATGGGTCTTAAGTAGCTCCAGTTTCCACTGCATTAGAAAGAGCATTCCCATTATACAGCCATGACAAATTATTTTAGTGTCATACCACTACAATTCCGGTTTTTCTGATGCCCTTTATGCTATTTTTCTGCCCCAAGAGATATTCCAATTATGTTTTGGAGGCAGTATACTGATCATGTTCATCCACTATCTGTTTTGCTGCAGTAGTTATACGTCTCATAAACTGTGATATTGCTATTCTTGCTTTATTCATCACTCTTCAATTCACTTTATGGGTATCTGTTCCTATAAAATATACTCCTTCTTGATATCTTTATAAAATCAAGTTTGAAGACTAAAAACTGAAGGTCTGGATTACGGAAAATTTACCAGTACTAACCCATGATGTCTCTTCTCAAAGAATGCATCTTTCCACAGGAAACAGGCACAAACCAGACACTGCAAGACAGCAAGTAAATTTCCTTTCCTAGAAACATAAGAGAATGACTCCTAGGTCCTGTCCTACTTATTGACCCATTTCATTTGAACTTCTAAAGTTTCTAAAGCTATGCCCAAAATTTATTTTCCTGTACAGGTATATTGAAATCTAATCCAAATAATGCATGCTATACTAAAATAGAATATCCATGCCATATAATTTTAAATGGCAGCATATGTTTTCTATACAATTTATTATTCTGGATGATCTGTAAAGTAACTTTCAACCATACAAATCTAGAGTATCTAATATGTTCACCATCTATTTAGGCCCCTGAGTGCTTCCATATTGTGGCTTTAATATTAATTTATGAATGCTTAAAAATAAAATTTAATTTAAACTTCAAAATGTCTTATACTTCTTTTTCATCACATTGGCTTCAGTGAATAGTAAATGATTTACAAACACTTCTTAATAATGATGAAACAAGTTTATTTTAACTAGACTAATAAATGAACTGTACCTTTCATAATTTTCTTCTATAGCCAAATTTGAGGAAATTGAGTAATACATTTTCCACTTAATCTCTTTATTGCTTTTAAAAAATAGGATAACCTAGATTCAATTTTGTATCAAGAGAAGGGGATTATGATTTGGGCTTTGTGGGCAAATATTTTACCAGCCCTGCAGAATATGCCTAATCCCAAACTATTTATAAGCAAAAATATCATCCCTAAATTTTAGATACAATAATATCTCATAACTCATTTCATATAGCTTTGAATTTTTAAAAGGATTTTTGGAGCTATCATTTATTCACTTTAGCTTGTAGGCAAACTTGCTATGTAGGCTGGACAAGTGTAATTTATTATTCCTATCATGCAGTTGTAGAAAATGGGGCTTAGAGGATATGTACTGGGTTCCCAGTCACTTGGTTACTCAGTAGTAGGTCCAAGTCTGAATTGAAATGTTTTTTTCCTTCCTTGAATCAAGTATATTGAGGTATAACTTACAATGAAATTCACTCATTTAAAATTACAGTTTGGTATTTGAAAATATTATATACCCATGAAACCACCATCACAATAAAGATTTACAACACCTACATCTACTCAACAAATTCCCTTGTGCCATTTTGCAACAAATCCCTCATTACCACCACACATGGCCCTAGGCAATCACTGACATGTTTTTGTCCATAGAGATTGGTTTTGCCTCTTCAAAAATGTTGTATAAATGAAATAGTGCAGTACGTGCATTTTTTGTATCTGGCTTATTTTGCTAAACATGTACTAGAGATTCACTCAGGTTGCTGTGTGGGTCATTACAGACTGAAACCTTTGCATCCTAGGAATGGTTATTTCTAAGGGCCAGTGTTCTAATGTTCCCTTTTTCCCATTCCAGCTTTAAATAGCCCTATATTTTCATTCAACTGGACTATTAAAATAGTCTCCTAACATATCCTCATTTTGAGTCTCAACCTTATCTATCAAATACTGTTTAAGAGTGCTCTTTCAAATACACAGTTTTGTCAGCCAATTGCCTAACATCACTTCTCCTAAAGCAGCAGTTCTCCAAGCGCACCACAGAATGTAACAGGGTGACAAGAACCAGATGGATAAGCTCTCCTTCTGGATCCACCTTTCTCCTTTCAATCAGAGCAAGCCAATATCTTATCCAGTTATATATCAGACTTCCATGAAAATGTTTAATTGTAAAAAAATGTATTTTCTTTGAACATTTGAGGGTAGCTCATCTATAGAACACATCAACTCTCTGGCAACTGGCTGCCCCTCCAGTTTGTGTTTCACACTGAACCCCCTCTTCAGTTGTTTTTCTACCATCCACAGACATAAATCTCACATAGCGATGCACCACCACACCTGTAAACCGCCAGGCTTTTTCACTAGCAAGTGCTTTGCTCTAGCCACTCTATTTTCCTGGAGTAGTTTTTTTTTTTCTTTTTTTTTTTTAATTGCATTTTAGGTTTTGGGGTACATGTGAAGAACATGCAAGATTGTTGCATAGGTACACACATAGCAGTGTGGTTTTCTGCCTTCCGTCCCCTTGCCTGTATCTGTCATGTCTCCCCATGCTATCTCTTCCTACCTCCCCATCCCCCATCCCTCCCCCATTTCCCCCCAATGGACCCCAGCGTGTAGTGCTCCCCTCCCTGTGTCCATGTGTTCTCATTGTTTGACACCCGCCTATGAGTGAGAATATGTGGTGTTTGATTTTCTGCTCTTGTGTCAGTTTGCTGAGAATGATGGTTTCCAGGTTCATCCATGTCCCTACAAAGGACGTGAACTCACCGTTTTTGATGGCTGCGTAATATTCCATGGTGTATATGTACCACATTATCCCTATCCAGTCTATCATCGTTGGGCATTTGGGTTGGTTCCAGGTCTTTGCTATTGTAAACAGTGCTCCTGGAGTAGTTTTCTACCCTTCACCTTTACTTATGTCACAAACACATACTCATGGCTTAAGACTTTAAGCTATAGGTACACCTTATTTATGAAATTTTGCTGACTTCATCCCCTAATATGTAGAAATAACAGCTTCTTACTTGTAACCACACAGTTCCCTAAACCTAGTAACACTGTGCTAGGAAAATACTTTATGTCCATTCCCATTTTTTAGTAATTATATACATTTAGAGGATTATCCCGAAAGTAGCCACTGTACACAACACTGACACTAACCAGTGGCCACAGCTAATTGATATGGAATAATTCATGACACAACTCAGGCCAGCGAGAGAATCTCCCCACTTGCTGCCACCTGGACACGTCCACTGGTTCAGGATGTTCACGTGGTACAGAGTAAGTCACTCAGAGGTCATAAGCTTTCATCTTTCACTTAGCCTAGTTCCAGCTAAATTTTTGTTACTTGTGACCTAAAACACTCCTAAAAGTTTTTAACATCAAGGTGTAATTTATTTGTTTTTTTCAAATATGCATTTTGTCTTTCTCTTTTTAATTACTAAAGTGTTTTTTTCTTTTTATACAAAAGACAGGGTCTTCCTCGGTCACCCAGGCTACAATGCAGTGGTGTAATCATATGCAGCCTCAAATACCTAGGCTCAAGTGATCCTCTTGCCTCCTCCTCCAAAGTGGCTGGGACTACAGGCATATGCCATCATATATGGCTTATTTTTAAACAATTTTTGTAGAGATAGGATTACACTGCACTGCTTAGGTTGGTCTCGAAACTCTTGGCCTCAAACAATCCTCTCACCTCAGCCTCCTAAAATGTTGATATTACAGACATGAGACACCATGACAGGCCCCAGATTTGCATTTTACCTTGACTGCCTTCTTGGTCTTTATATTTCTAACACCTAGTCCAATGCCATCTACAAAATGAATATTTAATACTACTCAAAGAGTGAATGGACAAATGGATGGGTGAACCAAATATACCTGTAGAACATATTCATTGAGAATTTATAGCAGTGAATTGATTTAGTAATTCAAATGAAGGCAACTATACATAAAATATACAGAAAAATGGATGGAATTTAACATAAAGAGTATGGTAGAATAAAAGCATAAACCCAAGTGGTAGAGAAGGACTAAATCAGAGAACAAGGTTAAGTAACTTGAAATTTCACACTGCTATAAGGATCTGATACTTTTGAATCTTGTAAGGGTCCCTTTTTTTTTTTTTTTTTTTTTGAGATGGAGTTTCGCTCTTGTTACCCAGGCTGGAGTTCAATGGCGCGATCTTGGCTCACCGCAACCTCTGCCTCCTGGGTTCAGGCAATTCTCCTGCCTCAGCCTCCTGAGTAGCTGGGATTACAGGCACGTGCCACCATGCCCAGCTAATTTTTTGTATTTTTAGTAGAGACGGGGTTTCACCATGTTGACCAGGTTTGTCTCGATCTCTCGACCTCGTGATCCACCCGCCTCGGCCTCCCAAAGTGCTGGGATTACAGGCTTGAGCCACCGCGCCCGGCCGAGGTCCCTTCTTTTTTAAAAAATTTTATTTTATTGCATTTTAGGTTTTGGGGTGCATGTGAAGAACACGAAAGATTGTTGCATAGGTACACACATGGCAGTGTGATTTGCTGCCTTCCTCCCAATCACCTATATCTGGCATTTCTCCCTATGCTATCTCTCCCCAACTCCCCACCCACCGCTGTCCCTCCCCTATTTCCCTACAACAGACCCCAGTGTGTAGTGCTCCCCTCCCTGTGTCCATGTGTTCTCATTGTTCAACACCCACCTATGAGTGAGAACATGCGGTGTTTGATTTTCTGCTCGTGTCAGTTTGCTGAGAATGATGGTTTCCAGGTTCATCCATGTCCCTACAAAGGACACGAACTCATCACTTTTGATGGCTGCATAATATTCCATCGTATATATGTGCCACATTTTCCCTGTCCAGTCTATCATCGATGGGCATTAGGGTTTGTTCCAGGTCTTTGCTATTGTAAACAGTGCTGCAATGAACATTCGTATGCACGTGTCCTTATAGTAAAACGATTTATAATCCTCTGGATATATACCCAGTAATGGGATTGCTGGGTCAAATGGAATTTCTATTTCTAGGTGCTTGAGGAATCGTCACACTGTCTTCCACAATGGTTGAACTAATTTACACTCCCACCAACAGTGTAAAAGTGTTCCCATTTCTCCACATCCTCTCCAGCATCTGTTGTCTCCAGGTTTTTTAATGATCGCCATTCTAACTGGCATGAGATGGTATCTCAATGTAGTTTTGATTTGCATTTCTCTGAAGACCAGTGGTGATGAGCTTTTTTTTTATATGTTTGTTCCCTTCTTTAATAAACATTTTTTAATACACAGTCTTCCCCCGGTATCCATGGAGAATTGGTTCCAGGACTCTTCTGTGGATATGAATATTTGACTGATGTTCAAGGTCCTCATATATTAATAAGATGACATAGTATATGCATGTAACCTACATGCATTTTCCCATATACTTTATCTCTGGATTGCATGTAATACCTAACACAATGCCTACATATCACTTCATTCATGTGGAATTAATGTAGCACTCAGGGCACAGCAAATTTATATTTTGCTTTTTGAAACTTTGTAGAATTTTTTTCCCTGAATATTTTCTGTCAGATTTGGCTGAATCCACATATGTGAAACTCGTGAATACAAAGGGCCAACAGAGATCAACTATATATACAATTGCTAATAGTGATCTCCAGGAACACCAAAAAGAATGAACCAAAATTGCAGAAGTAAGCATTTTCACAGATGAGCAAATAAGAGTGAAAATCATGGTTTTAGCCTTTGCTTTTTAATATAAATAAATGAGACTTGTTTACTCATTCTTCCCTGGATGAGATGATATCTAACAGAACCTGTTAATTATGCCATGTCATCTTCAATTTAAGGTAAAATAAAAATCATTTGACCTCTGGATTTTCTTTGTCATTAAAGCATTCATATAAATACTGATGTGGAAAGTGCATTTTCTTTATTTTACCACGGAGTTTATTGAGTTCATAAGGATTATCAGGCATTTGTTATACAAAATCAATACAACAAAGATCCTATCCTTGAATGTATTACAATGCTGTAAGGGATGTTAACAGAAAAAGAATATATAAGACGAAATAATAAAATGCTGTAAAAGGATATGAATAAAGCACAGCAGAGGTAACCTTAAAATTCACCAGACAGAATTCTCAAGATCTTAGTAACGAGATTAAAGAATGATCTATTCTGAAAGTGAGTTTTAACAACTACTCACGTGTCTTTAGCTAAGTGTAGCAAGTTTTACTGGCTGTCTCTATCCCGCCCTCATATTTCATTGAGTATCATATTTACTAAAGGGTTCTGGAGAGAAAGGGCAATTCACTAAATAGAATAGAATCAGAATAGGAGTATGACTTGGGCCTTATTATTTATTACCATCATAAATATTTATGTTGTATATTCTTGTGCTTGATCATCTACAAGGTGCTAATTCTTATGAGACTAAAAATACAAGGAAAATTAATGAATTACCTCCATATATATATGAGATACATTTCATAATTATACATAGGTAGGACTGATGTTATGAAAGATTAGGATGGGCAGCTATTTATTTGATTTGAGAAATACAGGGTCTCACCTGCAAAGGGGTTAAAAATATTACATTTTGATTTAGCAGTGGATTCGTTGCTTGTGACTGAAAACACTCCTAAAAGTTTTTAACACCAAAGTGGATTTATTTGTTTTTTCAAATTTGCATTTTGTCTATTTTTAATTTTAAAAAGTGTCTTTAAAAAAGGACAAGCTCTTCCTCCGGCACCCAGGCTATACTGCAGTGTATTTAACCCATATTTGGGTTAAAAATATTACTTTCCCACTCGGCTGCCTTTGAATACATTTCTTTTGATGCAACACATTTTTTGATTAAGCTATTTCCTTTAGAAAGTCACTTATATTGTGCAGACGAATTTACCGGAAAAGGAAGACTCATTGGAATGCTGGCAATGGCTAATGTGCTAATGTGTCAATTAGTGTCCTGTCCTAAGAATGATATGTGGAGATAGGATACAAAATTGTTAAGTCTTGCAGGAAAAGAGGAAAACTCAAAACATCCTGAAGATGAAAAGCCTTTTTTAAAAAGACAGATCCAGGAGAAAAAAACAACAACAACAACAACTACAGTTGGAAGAAAAGAAGGAAATCAAGCTCAGAAAATACAGAGAAGCACAAACCATTCCAACATGGAGAAACCCCGTCTCTACTGAAAATACAAAATTATACGAGTGTGGTGGTGGGCGCCTGTAATCCCAGCTAGACTGCGCCACTACACTCCAGCCTGGAAAATAGGATCAAAAATGCATCTCAAAAAAAAAAAAAAAAAAAAATGAAAAGAAAAACAAAATTGCTTCTCACTTTATATTGTATGTTATCCTTGTAATCAGTGTGATTTATGTATCTTTAGTACAGTGTGTATATGTGTGTGTGTGTGTGTCCTATTTTAAGTAACCTACACATTTATATAAGGGATTGCTAGTGAACACCTACATGTACCAGAATACTGTGGGAATTGGAGATGTGATAGTAAGAGCCCAGATTTCTACATCTTAAAGAGCTTACAGTATATACTGGAAGATATGGCCACATTTAGTGAAATATGCTCTATGATAGGAGATATACTGCAAATATGGGAGCACTGAGAAGAATTTATGTCTGATATGAAAGGTTAAGGATGGCTTCCAAAATCCATGATTTCTGAGATGAGATGTGCAGTATGGGCACAAACATGCCAGGTGAGCCAGGAGAAGTAAGAAGTTAGAATGCAGAGAGGGCAACGTGCAAATATCCAGCAAGAGGAAGGAGAATACCAAGTTCAGGGATCTAGAAGACATTTACTTCTCTAAAGTTTGAAGATGAAGAGGGAATGTTGAAAGACACGGGAGTTAAGTGTATTAGAATTGTTCTGGAGCAAGATACAATAAACATATAGTTCCCAGCTTATGTAAAGGAAAAATATAAGCCTAATGTGATAGATATGTCATAAATCTGTCAGGAATCTCTTTGGCTTCAAGAAAGAGAAGAATTGAGAACTTAAACGGTATCAAGTTTGCCTCTGCATCAATCCTCTCTGCTTCACTGTCTGGGTTGGCCCCATTCTCCATACTCGCTGCTGACACGCTCTCTCTACTCAGTAGGCTGTAATTTCATCCTCCTTACTTCTGACAGTAGATACCCAGGAAATTTGTTCAGCACCTTGTCTTATACCGAAAGACCTCCTTATACAGCCATCTTTGTGGATTCCAGAAGCAATTTTGTACCTAATTGATTGATACAGAAATGGGCATTAGGCCCAAGATGATACAATAAGAATACTTCCCCTGGCTAGTCTGTTGAATGGAGATACTTTAAGCTTGGTTTATATAGAACCAATATGTCACCATGAGGCTCATATGAGGAGCTATTTTAGGACTGGGTGAGGGACTAAGCAAACACCTCTGCAGATATTCACTTCGATATAATAAATGGTATTGAGAAATTTGGACTAGAGTATATTAAAAATGGGTTCATCCAACTGCTGAAATTTTTTGCTTTATTAAAAGAAAAATTGTGCAAACTAGTATGTTTTGTATATTTAACATGTGCTAAATTTTCATTTGCTTGCAACTTATCAGGAGCAAATTCACGGCAAAAACGAAGTGAATTTCTTGTGTGATGAGTCCCCTTGGTGCATGTGAGTTTCTGCCACCAGGTGTGATGACGTGAGCCATTCTCGTCAAATGCCACACTGGCCTCCACAGAGCTCTCCATGATTATTTGATCCTTCAGACTCCATGTGAGTTAGAAGTGGTGGGTGAGAGCAGATACCATTCAAGCATTTACATCACTTTTGGCACTTTGGTCTCTGATCTGATAACATTTTCCTATACTTATTTTGGATGTAGTCCTGCAATTTTCTCCCAGGCACTGTTATCCACACTTGATAGACTGTGTACAGCAGAAGTGCTGATCCTTGGTCATGGGACAGATTATATGACATATAAATGGTACAGTATGCTACACACCAATAAGCAAATCCCTTGGAAAAGCACGGAATAGTGCTCAAACGAGCTGAGTGGCCCTTTCTTATTTCTACTGACACCGTTCTGAGAAACAGTTTTATAAATCCCTGGATCCTGTCATATACAGAAGAAAAGGACATTTTTGTTTCTTGTGCTGTCACAAGTAAAAAGAATAACAACTATCTTTTATTAGGTGCATGCCATGTTCCAGGTACTTTTAGTAACAGTACATTCATATGGGAGTCTTTCTTACTCAGCTTTGATTGAGATCCAAAGCTGGGATGGCAGGGAGCATGACAGGTACCTCTTCTGGTTACTACTGAGTGACAAATGAAACTAATATTTAGAAGCTGAAGACAGCCTTTTGATTGTGCTGACAAATTCTGTGGATCAGGAATTTGAATACATTATCTGAGGCCTCAGCTGATTCCAAGGCTGGGGGTAATTTGAAACCAAGGGACCAAAATCACATGAAGTCTCATTTATGCACACTCCTGGCACCTGCGCTGGAGAATTTAAGGACTAGAATTGACAACCGCAGTTCCTGCCTGTGCCTTCTCCAGGTGTCTTGACTTCCTCAGGGTACCTGCTCACTTACATGAAGCTCAGGGAATCCAGTGCAAGTATTTCAGCAAGCAAGGCAGAAGCCTCATCACTTTTCATGACAGCATAAAAAGTCACATAGTGTTATTTTTTATACATCATATTGATCGAACCCCAGCCATATTCAAAAGAACACAGATCTTCCTATTAATGAACACCAATATTTTGGTGCCATATTTTCAAAAAGCCAAAGTATCAGACCACAAAGGCAAAGTGGCATTGCCAGTTTAGGCTGCCATAAGAGAATACCATAGACTGGGTAACTTAAACAACAAATATTTATTTCTTACAGTTCAAGAACATGAGAACTCCAAAATCAAGATGCTCATAGATTCAGCGTCTAGTGAGGACACTTCCGAGTTATAGATTGCCAAGTTCTTGTTGTATCTTTACATGATAGAAAGCAGAAAGAGCTCTATGGGGTCTCTTTTATAGGGATACTATACCACTTATGAGATTGAAATCAACCTCCCAATAGAATTACCTTCCCATCTAATTACTTCCAAAAGGGCCTGTCTCCTAATACCATCATGTTGGCGGTAAGGATTTTACCACATCACTTTGGTGGAAAAAGGGTACAAAAATGTAGATCATAACACATATTATGTTTTAAAAACTATAAAAATGGTATTGTAGCCAGGTGCAGTGGCTCACACCTGTAATCCCAACTACTTGGGAGACTGAGGTGGAAGGATCACTGTGGTGAATTATAACTGTGCCATTCTACTTCAGCCCAGGCAACAAAGAGAGACCCTGTCTAGGAAAAACAAAAATTGTAAAAATAGTACTAAAATTTATAAATCACCATCTACCTCAAGGATTAAAAAAGATGTGAAGGATTAGAGAAAGCAGACATGAGAACTGTATTGGAGAAAATGTCAGTATTTCTTGTACTCCACTGCTATCAACCGTTACGAAATGCAGGATGAGAGAAGGTAACTTTGCTCTCACCTGAAAGGAAGAGATGCTTTCAGAGTTTGGAGAGGCTGATGTGATATGCATGTTCTGAAATCTGAGGGATGCAGTGACTGGTATCTGACTCATGCCTAAAAAATCTAACATTAGCAGTTTTGACTAGCTGAAACAGTCTATAGCAGCAGAATTAAAAAAAAAAAAAAAAAAAAAAAAGGAATCTTCACTGAAGCAAGCCACCCTTTCAATGTTTGGCTAAGGACAACTGTATGATTTCTGTTTAGAAAAGACATCATTGTGAATTGTCTTCAAAATGACTCAGCTGGACACAGTGGCTCATGCCTGTAATCACTTTGGGAAGCTGAAGTGAGCAAATTGCTTGAGCCTAGGAGTTCGAGATCAGCCTGGGCAACATGACGACACTCCGTCTCTACAAAAAATATAAAAATTAGCTGGGTATGGTGGTGCACGCTTGTAGTCCCAACTACTCAAAAGGCTGAGATGGAAGAATTGCTTGAGCTCAGGATATCAAAGGTGCAAGTAAGCCATGATCAGGCCACTGTACTCCAGCCTGGATGTCAGAATGAGACCCTGTCTGAAAAAAGAAAAACAAAATTGAAGAGAAATTACTCTATGCCAGTCTCTTTGCTTCAAAGATTATGAAGATCCTGGCATAAAGAGGCTAGGATTAGAAGGACGAGCTAAAGGGGATTGGATGTGACCAGCTTGAAGTTATTCACCTGCATGGAGGAGCCAAAATCAAAGATCTAGAAGTGATGCAGGGGATAAGTGAATGACTTCAGATCTCCACCATACCTAGACAGCATCACTGCAAGATTACAAGTAAGATCTCCTTTGTCTCATAACTTTTCTATCTCCCAATGTTACAAGACAACTATCTGGTAATGGAAGGCATCATTTGAAATCATATTAGAATCCCATCCACACTAGAGAATAAGGGAAAAGAAAAGCTTTTAATTGAATGAGAATCCTATGTTTTAAATACCTATGGACTGATCTATTTTCATTAAAATCTGGGGAAAGAAAGTATTCTTGGAATACCTGAGAATAACTAAATGTCCTCTGATAGCTGCCAGAGATTTTATGCAGGATTACAGATAAAGTAGCCCTAAAAAGATAACAATTTGCAGGAGTAGTTGGCAGGAGATAATAAAAAATGCTTGCTCCCTAACTTTCTCAAGTATTTCAATAAAGTTGACTTATATACAGTCATGCACTGCATATGACATTTTGGTCAACAACCAATCACATATGACAGTGGTTCTAAAAGATTATAATACTGCATTTTTACTGTACTTTTTCTATGTTTAAATATGTTTAAGTACACAAATAGCTAAAATTCTGTTATATTGCTACAGTACAATCTTATGTTATACAGGTTTGTAGCCCAAGAGCAATAAGCTATACCATGTGCCTTAGGTTTTTAGTAGGCTTTACCATTTAGGTCTGTATAAGTACACTATGTTGTTTACACACAAAAAAAATTATTAATGTATTACTCAGAATGTATCCCAGTCATTAAGCAATGCATGACTGTATATTAAATTTCATTCTTATAATTCTAATGAGATAGGAAATGTTATTCTCTGAGGCAAATAAAGGATGGCTATAAACTCTTTGTCATTCTTCCCTCAAGAGCTGGAGTCTGTGTCCTCACCTTGAATGTAGGTCATCTCTGTGATCGCTATCATAAAAAGAACATAGCAGAAGTGATGCTGTACCAGGTTCCAGGCTGACACCTAAGGAGACTGACAGTTTTCATTTTCTTTCTCTTGGAAAACTCTCTCCAGGGGTCTGGAGGACAATGAAGTCCAATTACTCTGAGAGCGCCACGCTAGAGAGGCCATGTATAAAGCTGACTAGTGCCAGTAGAGCCCAAACATTCTCCCCACACAGGTGTCAGTTCAAGGAGTGAAGTCATCGTGGATGCTCTAGACTAGACTATCTCCCAGATTAATGCCCTCAAGTGATTCTTAGTCAATACCTCATGGTGCAAAGAAATTGTCCAACTGAGCCCTGCCCAAAGTAATGACTCTCAAAATCATGAGCTATAATAAAATAGTTAATGGTATTGTTTTAAGAAACTGAGTTTTACAGTGATTTGTTAAACAGTAATAAATAGCCAAAATATCTCTACTTATAAGAAAACAGACTAAGAAATGTCAATATTTTCCCAAGAAAATTTAACAAATGGACAAGAGTAATATTCTCATGAAGCTGACTTACTTTATGAGAATAGAGATAATAGGCAAGATAAATGATAAAGGGGAAAAAAATAAGCAGGGAATGGATGGAGGTTGAAATATAAGATGTAATGGCCAAGAAAGGCTGAACTGAGAAGTTGATTATTGAGTAATGAGCTCAAGGAATTGTAAAAACAAAACATATAGATTCCAGGAGAGAATATTCTAGACAGAGGGAAAAGCATATGCCAGAGGCCCAGACAAAACCATTATTTTCAAGTAAACTTTGTATTAATTTGTTCACATTTATGAAAGATCATGTACATTATTAGCAATATCTAGCCAAGAATTAAAATATAGGTGGCTTAGACCAAGGTAGTAACAGAGCAGATGTTTGTTAAGAAGTACAAATATTTGGCCGGGCGCGGTGGCTCACGCCTGTAATCCCAGCACTTTGGGAGGCCGAGGCGGGTGGATCACGAGGTCGAGAGATCGAGACCATCCTGGTCATCCTGGTGAAACCTCGTCTCTACTAAATATACAAAAAATTAGCTGGGCATGGTGGCGCGTGCCTGTAATCCCAGCTACTCAGGAGGCTGAGGCAGGAGAATTGCCTGAACCTAGGAGGCGGAGGTTGCGGTGAGCCGAGATTGCGCCATTGCACTCCAGCCTGGGTAACAAGAGCGGGGAAAAAAAAAAAAAAAAAAAAAAAAAAAAAAAAAAGAAGTACAAATATTTTGACAGGAGAGCCAAAGGAATTTGCTGACATATTGGATATGGCAGGTGAGAGGAGTCAAGATTAATTTCAGTGTTTTGACCTATGTCACTAGAAAACTGGAGTCGCCATTAACAGAGATGATGGCTTTGGTATATCAGGGTCTACTCTGTGAGAAGAACACAGCAATGAGAACATGAGCAGATGAGTGGATAGAAAGGCAGCTATGGATAGAAAAAAATGAAAACACAAATATCACCAGTGCTGCACCTAAACCCAGCTATTCATATATATTTTAAATAACTAATATTTAAATAACTAATAACTAATATTTTTATAAGGAATTAGATGTTATACCATGCTTTGCTTACTCTCTTAATCAGAGTCCTGTTAGGAAAACAGCAAGTATGCCAAGTATTTAAACAAAGTCTATTTTATGTAGAGAATTAGTTACACAGTTGTAATTACAGTTGTTATCAGCTTTCCCCTAGATCTGGAGAATAAAATATTATAGAAATGTAAGATTAGGTAGACATCAGGAGCCAGAGTTGGGTAGCCAGGCTAGAACTTGTAGAAGACAACATAATGTTTTCAGGAAAAAAACAGTGGTGAGACATCAAGTGGATAAGACCTAAGACATTTCAAATTTGCTATGGTAAAGCAAGTATTGAAAAGTGCTGTGGTTTTGATTTGCACAATAGCAAAGACTTGGAACCCACCCAAATGCCCATCAATGATAGACTAGATAAAGAAAATATAGCACATATATAACATGGAATAATGTGCATCCATAACAAAGGATGAGTTCATGTCCTTTGCAGGTAGATGGACGAAGCTGGAAACCATTATTCTCAGCAAACCGATGCCAAGAACAGAAAAGCAAACATTACATGTTCTCACTCATAAGTGTGTTGAACAATGAGAACACATGGCCACAGGGAGGGGAACATCATACACTGGGGCCTGTTGGAGGTTGGGAGGCTACGGGAGGGATAGCATTAGGAGAAATACCTGATGTAGATGACAGGGGGATGGATGCAGCAAACCACCATGGCACGTGTATACCTATGTAACAAACCTGCACATTCTGCCCATGTACCCTAAAACTTAAAGTATAATTTAAAAAGAAAAGTGCTGTGCCGCTCCTTGGATACGTCAACTTGGCTACACCATAGTTTCCAATATTCAATGGAACATCAGTTTAGGTGTTGCTATGAATGTATTTTGTAGATGTGATTAAAGTTTCCAATCACATTATCAGTTGATCTGAAGTAAGGGAGATTATCCCAGATAATCTGGGTAGCTGTGACTCAGTCAATTAAAAGATCTTACAAATAGAGCTGAAATTTCCCTGAAGAAATTTCACCTGTGGACGTCAGCTCTGCTTCATGTCCCAGAGTTCTAGTCTGCCCTTCTTGATGGCCTACCTTAGTGATTTTGGATTTGCTGAGCCAGCCCCTACAAACAGCGAGTCTTGCAATAAATCTTTTATCTTCAGGTGAGGAACTATGGGAATGGAGTGCACACAGCAATAAGAAGGTGGAATCATGATGAATGAAATAACTTTAGCCTTAGTACTTTTATATTTTCTATTTGGATAGTAGTCAGTCCATGAAAGCCAGTCACACTCCCAAAGGTCATAATCCTGAATACCATAAATTTGAATGTTGAAATCCAGAAAGATTAACCTTCTGAAATGTAATTCTAGAAAAATGATAAAATTATTTAAGAGATATTTACTTACATATTTAAAAGAGGATTTATTTGAGACACATAAAAGTACAATGTAACACTTCATAGACCACTTTACATAATAGGGAATAACAACATACATATTTTTGTAAGCAGACATACATACTAACAACAATCACATGGGTATTTTAGTTATGAGCAGAAAAACTGTATTCATGAATACCTCATAAATGTGGTCATCTGAAATACCATGGTTGGCAGCCTAGTGTTTTGAAAAGATCAATAAAAAACCATGATAGGTCACCAATAGATCTGCAGTCATCCAAAAAGCCAAGGTCTGAAGAAATTTTCTTTCACAAATGCAGATGTACAAAAAGGACAGCTCTACATTTATTAGGGAAGTTTCAATGTTTTTGTGTCCAAACACAATGCTTAAATACAAAGACAATATTGTAATAATGCACCTTTGTGGAGTCAAGTTTGCAAAAAATACATGAAACAAATTACAACTTCATAAAAGTCTTTACACTATTTATGACTCCAGTACTGAAAATAATGCAAAGATGAAATACATAACATAGCAGATTGTACCAAAATAATGCTGACAATTTAACATAGTGAAAGGAAAACCCAAAAAATGACAAGTAAAACTTAAAAAGGAAATTTGGTCTATGAGAAAGCATCTTACAGGTATAGATTAGGGGCAATTGCACAGACGTAATCCAAAAGAGATGGTTAACTTTCTATTAACTATATTTCAAAATATTGCATTGCAATGAATAGCTGCTATTTCCTTGGAGAATTTCTTGCATGGCTTTCCTTGGAGAATGCATTTATATTAGTTTTTTTTTTAAAACAGAGGCAGGATCTTGCTATGTTGCTAAGGCTGGCCTCAAGCTCTTAGGCTCAAGCAATCCTCATACCTCAGCCTCCCAAAGTGCTAGAATTACAGGTGTCAATGATGGCATCTGGCCTCATATTCATTTTCCAAGTGGTGTTGCTTTTTGAAATTCTTTTGTGATTCAATATACATGGACATGAGCATGCACTATTACATTTCTCCATCTTCTGTGCCATGCTTCTATGTAGTTTTCAGCATGCATAAGTCAATTTCACATGCACTCATATACAGACCACAAATGAGGTGGAGTGGTGAATGAACTGCAACACTATTGGAAGTCATGTTCTCCTACAGTGCCTATAAATGCATATAATTATTTTCGAAGCAGTTAGTAATTTCACTGGCTTTTTAAAAAATTCTATTTTAGGTTCAGGCATACATGTGCAGGTTTTTATATAAATAAACTATAAACTGTGTGTCATGGAGGTTTGCTGTAGAGATTATTTTATCACCCAGGTAGTAAGCATAGTGCTCATAGATAGTTTATTCTGTCCCTCTCTCTACTTCCCACCCTCAAGTCAGTTCCCATTTCTGCTTTTCTTCTCTTTGCGTCCATGTGTTCTCATTGTTTAGCTCACATTTATGAGTGAGAACATATGGTGTTTGGCTGTTTCTGCATTTTTATTTATTTTTTTATTTTTTTAGGATTATGGCCTCCAACTCCATCCATGTTCCTGTAAAGGACATGATCTTTCTTTCTTTCTTATGGCTGCATTGTAGTCCATGGTGTATATGTCCAGAATCTATAAGTAACTTAAACAAATGAACATGCCAAAAAAACACAAAACAATAGATTTCATGCCTTTGCTATTATAAATAGGGTTGCAATAAACATGTGTGCATATGTCTTTGTGGTATAAGATTTATATTCCTTTGGATATATACCTAACAATGGGATTCCTGGGTCAAAGGGTAATTTTGTTTTAAATTCTTTAAGGAATCACCACACTGCTTTCTACGATGACTGAACTAATTTACATTCCTACTAGCAGTATGTAAACGTTCTCTTTTCTCCACAACCTCACCAGCATCTGTGAGTGAGTGTGTGTGTGTGTGTGTGTGTGTGTGTGTGTGTGTGTCTACCAGGTTTTGGTGTTAGGATGCTGCTGGCCTCACAAAATGAGTAGAGAAGGAGTCCCTTCTCCTCAATTATTTGGAATAATTTTTGTAGCAATGGTTCAAGCTCTTCTTTATATTTCTGGTAGAATTCAGCTGTTAATCTTTCTGGTCCTGGGCTTTTTAAATTTTTTGGTTGGTAGGCTATTTATTACTGATTCAGTTTTGGAACTCATTATTGGTTTGTTCAGGGACTTAATTTTTTTCAGTTCAGCCTTAGGAGTTTGTATGTGTCTAGAAATGTATTCGTTTCTTCTAGGTATTCTATTGTACATGCATGTAAGTGTAATAGTCTTGGAGGCATTTTTGTGAGGTCAGTGTTAATATCTGCTTTGTTATTTCTAATTGTGTTTATTTAGAGCTTCTTTTTTCTCTACTCATTAGCTAGTTTATTAATTCATAAAATGAACTGTCTCCTGGATTTGTTGACCTTCTGTATAGTTTTTTTGCATCTCAATTTTCTTTACTTTAGTTCTGATTTTGGTCATTTCTTGTCTTCTGCTAGCTTTGGGGTTGGTTTGCTCTTGTTCCTTTAGTTCCTCTAGTTTGATGTTAGGTTGTTAATTAGAGATGTTTCTAACTTTTTGATGTGAGAGTTTAGTGCTTTAAACCACCCTCTTAACACTGCCTTTGCTGTGTCACAGATATTCTGGCATGTTGTGTCTTTATTCTCATTTATTTTGAATAATTTCTTGATTTCTGACTTAATTTCATTTTTTTGCCCAAAAGTCATTCAGGAGCAGAGCACGTTGTTTAGTTTCCATGTAATTATGTAGTTTTGAGCAATCTTCTTACTATTGGTTTTATTTTTATTACATTGTGGTCTGAGAGTGCAGTTGATATTATTTCAGATTTTTTTTTCTTTTTTTGAATTTGCTAAGGATTATTTTATGCCTGACTGTGTGGTCAATTTTAGAGTATGTGCCATGTGGTGATGGGAAGAAAGTATACTCTTGTTTCGGGGTGGAGAGTTCTATAGATGTCTATCAGGTCCATTTGGTCAGGTGTTAAGTTCTAATCCTGAATATCTTTCTTAAATCTCTGCCTCAATTACTAGTCTAACATTGTCAGTGAGGTGTTGAATCACTCACTATTATTGTGTGAAAATCTAAGTCTCTTCATAGGTCCCTGTGAAGTTGCTTTACGAATCTGGGTGCTCCTGTGTTGGACGTATATACATTTAAGAAAGTTAGGTCTTCTCATGAAATTGAACCCTTTGCTATTATGTAATACCATTCTTTGTCTTTAAAAAATGCAAAGTTGGTTTAAAGTCTGTTTTGTCTGATATTAGAATAGCAACCTGTGCTTTTTTCTGTTTTCCATTTGCTAGGTAGATTGTTTTCGATCCTTTTATTTTGACCCTATCTATGTCATTGCATGTGAGATGGTCTCTTAAAGACAACATACCATTGGGTGTTGATTCTTTATCCAGCTTGCTACTCTGAGCCTTTTAATTTAACCGTTTTACATTCAAGGTTAGCATTGATATGTGTGGATTTCATCCTGTCAACATGTTAAGTGGTTATTATGCACACTTGTTTTTGTGGTTGCTTTATCTATCAATGATCTGTGTACTTAAGTATGTTTTTGTAGTAGCTGCTAATGGTCTTTCCTTTCCATATTTAGTACTCCTTTTGGAGCCTCTTGTAAGGTTGGTCTGGTGATACTGAATTCTCTTAGCATTTGCCTATCTGAAAAAGGCCTTATTTCTCCTTCACTTAGTTTGGCTGGATTTTAAATTCCTGATTGAAAATTCTGTTCTTTAAAAATGCTGACTATAGGCCCCCTATCTTTTCTGGCTTGTAGGATTTCTACTGAAAAATAAGCTGTTAGTGTGATGGGCTTCCCTTTACAGGTGACTTGCCCCTTCTCTCCAGCCACCTTTAATATATTTTCTTTCATTTTTACCTTGGAGAATTTAATGATAGTGTGTCTTGGGGATGGTCTTCTTGTGTACTACCTAACAGAGGTTGTCTACATTTCCTAAATTTGAATGTTGGTTTCTCTAGTGAGGATGGGGAAGTTTTCATGGACAATATCCTAAAGTATGTTTTACATGTTGCTTGCTTTTTCTGTCTTTCAGGGATATCAATAAGTCACAGACTTGGTCTTCTTACACAGTCCCATATTTCTCAGAGGTTTTGTTTTTATTTAATTTTTTTCTTTGTATTTGTCTGACTGAGTTCATTTGGAGAACTGGTCTTCAAGCTCTGAGATTCTTTCCTTCTATTCTGCTTTTAAAACTTGTGATTGCACAATGAACTTCTTGTAGTGAATTTTTAGCTCTATTAGATCAGTTTGGCTCTTTCTTATAATGGTGATTCTGTCTATCAACTCCTGTATCATTTTGTTGTAATACTGAGACCGCTTTGATTGGGTTTTAAGTTTCTTCTAAGATTTGCTGATCTTCTTTCCTATTCCTATTTTCAATTCTATTTCTGTCATTTCAGCCATTTCATTTTGGTTAGGAACCCTTGCTGGTGAACTAGTGTGATCCTTCGAAGGAAAGAAGACACTGTGGCTTTTTTTTGTTGCTAGAGTTCTTACACTGGTTCTTCCTTATCTGTGTGGGCTGATGTTCCTTTAGCTGCAGTGTTATTTGAGTACAGTCAGTAGATCTTTTTTCTGGATGCTTTCAGAGGGTCAGGGCTTTGTGCAGATCTTTATTTGTAGCCGAGTTATTGTCCTTGGTTTCACAGAGGAATACAGTAGCAAAGTATTTTTGGTGTTGAAGTTTGGGCTATGATCCAGTAGATGGCACTTAAGAGTAATGGCCAGTAGGTAGGCTCTTTTTCAGCCTCGTGGCTCCTCTGTATTTCTTCACTATTGCAGGTGTCCGTCCACTCAGTGCTTTGAAAGTGCGACCTTCCCACCCACTGAATTGCTTGCTGTAGATGTTGAACTGGCACTCCTGGGCTTCATGCCACAGCTCTAGGGTGAGCTCAGGCTTTATGTTCTCATCAGCTTGGAGACAGATGGGGAAGGGATCTTGGCAGTGGCTACAGCAAAGAGCCTCCAGCCATTTCTTAGGGCTTCACCCCAGAGAGAGGTAGATCTGCTACCAATCTAGTGGGATCAATCCAGGGTTGGGTGGCTGCACTGTGGGCACAAGCCAGGGAGTTCTGCCTGGTGACAAACAGGGGTTTAGGGTAGTCTCAGAGACAGGCTGGCCTCTTCTCCTTAAGGCAACTGCATCTGGCTGGAGGTATGGTTAAAATACTCAGGGTCTTTGCTTCTCCTCAGTCCAAGGGCAGCAAGAGCCGAGGACAGTGGCAGAAGGACTTGCAATTGCCTTTGGGAGCTCTACCCCAGCAACATGGAGACACATTGCTACTAGAAATGTTCAGCCAGGGGATGGGGTGGTTGTACTGCTGGCCCAAGCTGAGGGCTCTGCTTGATGAAGATCAGGAGCTTGAGGTCTCACAGAGAAGAGAGACTGGACTCCTTTATTTATGTTGATTGTGGCATGCTGGAAGCGTGAGTGAAGCCCTCAGGCACTTTGTTTCTTCCTCAGATAAAGGGCAGCAGAAACAGAACCACTATCATGGCGGTGGCAGAGGGGATATCGGTTGCCTCTGGGAGCTCCTCCCCAGGGAAACACAGTGCCACCACTGACAGCAGCAGTGGCCTGTCTGGAGTGGCTGTTGCAAAGACTCCAGCTGCAGTGGGGTAGGCACGGCCAAGGCTGCATGCTCCGTGGAGCTGGTAGGAGCTAGGAATGGGTGGGAGCCCTGCCCTGTTCTGAATTGGTGAAGCAGGAGCTCTGCACTCCAGGTCACAGCTTCAGCTGCCCAGCCATGGCTGTGGGCCCAGGCATCCCTGTGCTCTCGGGGGCTTGGGACGCCACCATTCCCCCTCAGGCTCAGAAGTACCTGCCCCTGCTACTTGGCCTTCTCCCATTCTAATATCAGAGCAAATTTGTGGCCAAGTCTGGGCACTCTCATGACCCAGCCGGATGGGCATGCACTCAGGGAGGCACTAGCATGTCAGCCACCTGCCACCTCAGCCCTCTCTGAACTTTGGGAACTGATGGGCACAGGAGGAAGGCTAAGAAAGGGCTAAGGTGGCTCAGTACAGGCTGCAGGTGCCTCTCGGCATGAACAGCTTGGGTACCATGAATGGCGGCAGGAGCCTGGGCAGAAAGGAGAAGGTCTCCAGTGAAACCCCACCTTCAAGCCAGGGATGGTCTGAAGCCTGGGCGCTAGGCTGCAAGTTCTGTGGACTGGAGTAAGCAATTATGATGCTTTTGCTGGCCCTGCCCATGGCTGCCCATGGACCAATCAATACACATTTCTTCCCCCCTGAAGCCCAAAAAAACCCTGAACTCAGCCAGA
Organism: Saimiri boliviensis; assembly: GCF_048565385.1. Lineage (NCBI taxonomy): Eukaryota > Metazoa > Chordata > Mammalia > Primates > Cebidae > Saimiri > Saimiri boliviensis. Next base: position 67,622,284 of record NC_133459.1, read on the forward strand.
CACAGACAGACATTGGGATGACCTGCCTGTGGAAAGGAGCTACCCACTTTGGTCTCCTGAGAGCTGTTCTGTTGCTCAGTGAAACGCCTCTCTTCCTTGCTCACCCTCCAGTTGTCCACATTCCTCATTGTAACTGGACACAGGACAAGAACTTGACTTGAGACCCACTGAATGGCAAAACTGAAAAAGCTGTAACACAAATGGAGCTGAAACGTGCCCCCACTTGGCACATTGCAGGTGATGAGAAGCAAAGAAGAACTGTGGCCCTGTGGGGAGCCTATACCTAGGGGCTCCCTAAATCAGAGCTGTGACACCTTCTTTGGGATTCCACAGTTCCTGGCATCCCCAAGCTTCTGGATTCCAGGAACTGTAGAACCCCAAAGACGGTGCCTGCAGTGAAAGCCACTTGTGGTACATCTGATCTAGCCACAGCCTTGCATGTAGCCAGCACCTGTGCTGAGGCCTGCAGCTGCTCACCCCTCTGCAGCCTGTACACCTGGCTGTGTGATGTCCAGATCCCATGCTCGTTCACCCACCCCTCTCTGCTCTGCACCTAGCCCACCTTTGGGAGGCATGGAATCTAGGCCAGTAGTGCTCCCAAGTTCACCCAGCCAGATCAAGTGGGCAGAATGAGAGCAGTGGGCCCAAGAAAAACTTTGGCAAAGGTTCCACCCTTCACAGAGATTTGTGGCTGGAAAAATTACACCCTACAGATCTGGTGACACTACCAGTTGGTATGCTCAGCCATGGGTAGGGTGGCTGTTCTGTGGTCCTGAGCCAGGGTCTCTACTTGGTGAAGAGTGTGGGGTAGGTCCTGGGAAGAGAGACATGGCTTCTCTCCATATGGTGGCTGCAGTGTGCTGGAGTTGCAAGCACAGTCACCAGGCTCTTTGTTCCTTCCCCAGCCCGAGGGCAGTTAGGGCAGTACCACTTCAGCTATAGTGGTGGAGGAGCTGTGGATTGTCTCTAGGACTTCCTCCACAGAGAAATGCAGAGCTGCCACCCACTGAAGAGGGTGTGTAGAGGCAGAGTAGGGTGCTAGAGTCCAGGTCAGAGGCAGGGTAGTTGTGCTGGAGTCCAGGTCAGAGACAGAGTAGGGTGCTGGAGTCCAGGTCAGAGGCAGGTTAGGGTGCTGGAGTCCAGGTCAGAGGCAGAGTAGGGTGCTAGAGTCCAGGTCAGAGGCAGAGTAGGGTGCTGGAGTCCAGGTCAGAGGCAGGGTAGTTGTGCTGGAGTCCAGGTCAGGAGGCCCTAGCTAGATGAGGAGAAGCAGGGATGGGACCCATGTGGAAAACAATCTGGCCACTTTTCCATGGGGTAGGGTGGCTTCACTGTGCTTGGGATCCGTGCCAGTTCCTAATCACTGCGCACCATGCAGAGCCTGAGGGCAACAGAGGTGAGGGCTGTCGGGTGAAAAATGGTGGCCAGCCTCTACCTCTGGGAGCTCCATCCCAGGGAAGTACAAAGCTGCTATTGGCCCGAGAGCCTAGGCAGTCTTGGTGTGGCCATGCTAGAGTCTCAGGCCAGTGGACTTTTTCCTGCAAGGTGTATTGAAGACAAGGTTGGAGTCTGTTCCTACTCAGACCAATGGTTTCTGTCCCTTTCCTGGGAGCATGTAAGGGAGTCTGACCTCCCTGTTGCTGGACCTGCAGCTACAAATGCCAGGATGCCAAGGATTCAAGGCTCCTAGGACTCTTCGTGTACATAAGCAGAGGCTCTGCCCAGACTCCAGATAGTCAGTTTCCAGCTCCGTGTCGGTCTGGAGGCCTCAGGTTTTGGGGGTGGGGTAAGAGCAGATCTCTTGAGCCCAGAGTTGTAAAGGTCCATGGCAGAAGTATGGGCTCTTGGGGACTTTCATTCACTCACTGTTTCCCTGCAGTGTGGGATTTCTCCTGGCTCCATGCTGTGCCTGGATGGGTGGTCATTTTGATTCACTTCTCTCCATTCTTCATGGGTCCAGTTGTTTCCTTGATGAATTTCAATGTGTCCACCTGGATGTTCCAGTTGGGGCAGTGCACACTAGCTGCTTCTAGTCAGTCATCTTGGTTCCCTTGTCATCACTGGCTTCTTAAGGCAAATGTAACTTTAATTTATTAAAAGCTCCTTGAATGTTATCAGCTAGAAGGAATGCCACTGCAGGCAAATGATACATTTTTATCTTTATTTTTATTAACATATGTGTACACATTTATGGAGTACATGTGATATTTTGTTACATGCAAAGAAAGTGTAATGATACAGTCAGTGTATTTAGAGTATCTACCACCTCCAGTACATGTCATCCAGGATATAGAAACATGTCCTATCCTTCCAGCTATTTTGAAACATATAATATATAAATAAAGATATTGATCTTTGGGGATTTCAACATTCAGGGTTGTCAGTGGAGACTGTGTGTTTGGGGATCATTATCCAAATCTGTAAAAAAGTAAGATAGTTGTAATAAAGCTATAGGTTGAGCTTGTGGAATATAGCGAGCATTCAGTATCAATAGCTGTTATGAGTGGCCATGGTTGTTATTTTCATGTGTTTGCTGGAGGGAATACTTCAAATTCTTCCAAGCTAAGTAAATTAGAAGACCAGTCTTTATCAGTAACTTATTTGCTGGCCCACAAAATGCTAAAGATCTCAGATAGGAAAAATGTCACCTTTTCTTGTTTGTTATAGAAGGCAATTCTGGATTGGATTTAATGAGCTTTACATCTGTGGACTTGAGGCTTAGGCATTCATCAAAGTCTGCTATAAGTCTTCTCTACCTGCTCTAACAGTGGCAGTGTCTCTGTTCCTCGTAACCCTCATATTGTGCTATCACTCACAGGTGTTCAACCTGCTTTATCCATGGCATGACTTTTATATACAGAACCTCCAAGCAAGCTCCAAAGTGTTTTGACAAAATTGGGCACTCTGAAAATGAAAAGCCCAGTGTGTGTGCTGAAAATTGTCATCATAATGATCTCAATAATTGGTTCCACAGAGCAAATGTTAGGCATTGGGCAATGCTGCTTAGAAAGTTATATGTGGACAAAATCTCTTTTCCAAGACAGAGATTCTTTGGAGAGAGTAAGGGTGATGTAATGAGAAAAGCACTGAACCTGGCATTAGGAAAACTGGCATCCAGATCACTTTACATAAGAATTTGTTCCAATGGTGTATATCTCTGTGTCTCCGTTTCCTCACTGGGAAATTGGATAATAATTATACCTTCTCCAGAAGGCTCTGTGAGGTAATATATGTGACAGAAATTTCCACTGTACATATTAAATAATGTGTATATGAATCATTTTTGCACAGGAAACATTTAAATGTCAATTCCTGGGGCTTCCACCAGAGATTTGGACTTAGATCTGGGTGAGACTGACAAATATTGATCACGAATTCTATAGATCATGCATGTTATCTGCCAACCATACTTTCAGAAACTTTGGAATTTTTGTATATTGTATACATTTGAGTTATTTAGTACTACTAATGACCATAAAAAAGAAAAGGTACTATATTATTTTCTCCAATGTTTGAAAATATCAAATAGAAAAATTCCTGAAATATGTGGATTCAGAGTATTTCCTTCCCCCCCCCACTATTTTCAGCATACTTCTTCTTATCAAGAGTGAAGCAAGTGATGAAAACATTGGTATACCAACAAGTAAAGACAAATTCTAATGCCCTATTGTATCATGTATCTAAACAAACAAGGCTTGAATGTAAATAGAAAGAGAACAGAGAGTGATATAGATGAAATTTATCTTTGTTTTGGCTTGAGTAAGATAGGCAATACCACTAACCTGTGGCTTCTCCTTAGCCACATAGCCATGGCCTCAAAATTAACCAGCAGTGATTTTTTAATCAATATCAAAGTTCTGGGACAAAGTAATAAATGGGAAAATCCATACCTGAAAGAATATCACAGTATTTCTGTCCTATCAAAACCAGGCTCTGAGCCACTATTGTCTTTGTGCAATTTATACTATTGAAACAGGTTTATGATTAGTTTCTAGACACCACTATTACAAGCACAGAGGACCTCTACCACCCCTATTACAGGAAAGCTATTTACAGAGACAGAGTCAGAGTTTCCCTCTGGGTTATTATTTGAAAGGTACATAACAGACTCCCTTCTCTGGCCAAAAATGTATTTCTTCCATTGACCTGTCACCAGCTGATTTCATATAACCTCTCTTAAAAGAGCTTTTAGGAATCACTAAGTACTTTTGATGAATTAAGTTAAATAGATGTTTTATCATATGATAGGAAGAGTCAGAAACACAGGAATATCTTGGATTCCTATCTCTTTTAGGAAGTTAAGTAGTCATTCAAGGTCTTAAATTACATTCTGTAAGTTTTGTTTCAGACAATGTAGACTAATTTATTTTGAAAGAACTCTCCTGCTCAGAACAACTGGAAAATTGCAGACAAAATAATAAAATAAGCTCTGTGTGTAAGCACTGTCTATAAACTATCAAGGAAATAAGGTTCATCAGACCAAGATCCAAAAAGAAAGAAACATAGAAATGTGAACCTGATACTTGGGACAACTCATTCCCTTAAAGCATTTGCTGATTTGAAAGTGGCATCCAAGTGACTAAGAAAGTAAAAAGAACTTTTGGCAGGTTCATAGCCTGGGAGAGTAAAAATTGGAGATCAAAGACCATCAAGAGTGAGGGGTTCCCAAATTGGGAAGCCAGAAGTTTACATCCTAGGACTAAGAGTCAACCTGAAATATACCACCCTTAGGGTTTAAAATTTTCTCAATCCCTGTTTTTATGAAAGTAGGATGCTCTTCCCCTAGGTATCTGACAGGAGCAAATTCATGACCCTACTAGTGTAATGTATCATTATCCAAACTTCAAATTATCTGTAGAAATGTTTATTTGATCTTTTCAACCAGTGCCACTGGTTTAATTGGATATCTATATAGGAAAACAGGGCTTCATTTTTACTTTGTACTCTACACACAGAAAATTCCAGTTATTTGCAAAAATAAAAGTGAAAGGCAAAACAATAAAACTTATAGACCATTACACAGAGGTAATAACTATCAAGAAGAAGATATTTAACTACATTAAAATTAAAGCCTCTCTTAAACAAAAGAAACCTTTAAAAGTGAGCAAAAACAACCTACGGACTAAGACATGACATGTGCAAAATATGTATCCCAGTAGGACATGTGGCCAGATTATGTAAAGAATTTCTCTAAAACAGGAAATTGTCAGACCCCAGTGGAAAAATGAGCAAAAGACTTGAACAGGTACTTCAGTTGAGAGAATACCCAAATGATCATTATTAGGGAAGCTGAATGAAATGAAAAAATTAAACTGCAATGAGCCATCATTACATAGCCACCATAATAAAGTAGATTGACTATAGAACAAACAAGTACAGCAGTAAGAGTTACTACATGCTGCTTGTAGCAGTAGAACTTACTATAATCACCCTCAGAAAGCTACATGAAAGTAACTATTAAAATTAACATATACATACTTTATGACTCAGCAATCAGAATTCTAGAGACATGTACACATGTGCACCAAAAGACAGTTATAACTCAGAAACATTTACAGCAGCATCATTTAGGATGCTCCAAACTGGGAAATAACCCAAATGTACATCAACAGATAAATAACTGCAATATATTTAAACAATTGAGAAAATATAAAGAATGACAAGAAACAAACCTTTGCTACATACAACAGCATGAATTAATCTGGCAAATATAATATTGAGATAATTTAGATTTTTAAAAACTATTATTTCATCGGTATGAAATTCAAAATAGACAAAACAATCTTTGGTGCTAAATTCAAGGAAATGGTTACCCTTGAAAAGGCAGTGTTTAATACCTTGAAATGGATATGGTGGGGGGGGCTCTGATTTTTGTTAGTATTCTATTTCTTGACATAAGCGAGTATTACATGAGTATGCTCCTTTCTGATTATTCCTAACTTGTGACTTTACCTATATAAAAATCTCAATTTTTTAAAATTATACTTTAAGTTCTGGGATACGTGTACAGAACATGCAGGTTTGTTACATAGGTATACATGTGCCATCATGGTTTGCTGCACTCATCAACCCATCATCTATATTAGGTATTTCTCCTAATGCTATCCCTCCCCAAGGTCCCCACCCCTCAACAGGCCCCAGTGTGTGATGTTCCCCTCTATGTGTCCATGTGTTCTTATCATTTGACTCCCACTTATGAGTGAGAACATGCAGTGTTTGAATTTCTGTTGCTGTGCTGGTTTGTTGAGAATGATGGTTTCCAGCTTCATCCATGTCCCTGCAAAGGGCATGAACTCATCCTTTTTAATGGTTGCATAGTATCCTATGGTGTATATGTGCCACATTTTCTTTATCCAGTCTGTCACTTATTGGCATTTAGGTTAGTTCCAAGTCTTTGCTATCATGAAGAGGGCTGTAATAAACATGCATGTGCATGTGTCTTTATAGTAGAATGATTTATACTCCTTTGGGTATATAACCAGTAATGGCATTGCTGGGTCAAATGATATTTCTGGTTCTAGATCCTTGAGGAATCACCATACTGTCTTCCACAATTGTTGAACTAATTTAACACCCACTAACAGTGTAAAAGTGTTCCTATTTGTTCACATCCTCCCCAGTATCTGTTGTTTCCTGACTTTTTAATGATCGCCATTCTAACTGGTGAGAAATGGCATCTCATAGTGGTTTTGATTTGCATTTCCCTAATGACTAGTAATGATGAGCTTTTTTTCATATGTTTGTTGGCTGCATAAATGCCTTCTTTTGAAAAGTGTCTGTTCATATCCTTTGTCCACTTTTTGATGGGGTTGTTTTTTCTTGTAAATGTGTTTAAGTTCCTTGTAGATTCTGTGTATTAGCCCTTTGTCAGATGGATAGATTGCAAAAAGTTTCTCCCATTCTGTAGGTTGCCTATTCACTCTAATGATAAGATCTTCTGCATAGCAAAAGAAACTAAGTTTTAAATTAGATGCCATTTGTCAATTTTGGCTTTTGTTGCCACTGCTTTTAGTGTTTCAGTCATTAAGTCTTTGCCCATGATCATGTCCTGAATGGTATTGCCTAGATTTTCTTCTAGGGATTTTATGTTTTATGTCTTATATTTAAGTCTTTAATCCATCTTAATTTAATTTTTTGTATAAGGTGTAAGGATGGGGTTCAATTTCAACTTTCTGTATATGGCTAGCCAGTTTTCCCAACACCATTTATTAAATAGGGAATAATCTCCCCATTGCTTGTTTTTGTCAGGTTTGTCAAACAGCAGATAGTTACAGATGTATGGAATTAATTCTGAGGGCTCTGTTCTGTTCTATTGGTCTATAGATCTGTTTTGGTACCAGTACCATGCTATTTTTGTTACTGTAGTCTTGTAGTATAATTTGAAGTCAGGTAGTGTGATGCCTCCAGCTTTGTTCTTTTTGCTTAAAATTGTCTTGGCTACACAGGCTCTTTTTTAGTTTCATGTAAAATTTAAAGTAGTTTTTTCTAATTATGTGAAGAAAGTCAATGGTAGCTTGATGGCGTTGGCATTGAATCTATAAATTACTATAGGAAGTATGGTTATTTTCATGATATTGATTCTTTCTAACCATGAGTATGGAATGTGTTTCCATTTGCTTGTGTTCTCTTATTTTCTTGAGCAGTGGTTTATAGTTCACCTTGAAGAGTTCCTTCACATCCCTTGTAAGTTGCATTCCTAGATATTTTTTTCTCTTTGTAGAAATTGTGAATGGGAGTTCACTCATGATTTGGCTGTTTGTCTATTACTGGTGTAGAGGAATGTTTACAGTTTTTGCACATTGATTTTCTATCCTGAGACTTTGTTGAAGTTGCTTATCAGCTTAAGGTGATGTTGGGCTGAGACAATGGAGTTTTCTAAATATACCATCATGTAATTTCTAAACAGAGACAATTTGACTTCTTCTCTTCCTATTTGAATACACTTTATTTCGTGCTCTTGCCCCATTGCTTGGCCACAACTTCCAATACCATGTAGATGAGGCATGGTGAGAGATGACATCTTTGTCTTGTGCTAATATTCAAAAGGAATGCTTCCAGCTTTTCTTATTCAGTATGATATTGGCTGTGGGTATGTCATGAATAGCTCTTATTATTTTGGGATACATTCTATCAATACCTAGTTTATTGAGAGTTTTTAGCATGAAGGGGTGAATTTTATCTAATTGTAAAGACCATTGACACTGCATCAATGGCAAAATAACGAGCTAGCATCATAACAACAGTATCAAATTCACATATAGCAATATTAACCTTAAATGTAAGTGGGCTAAATGCTCCAATTAAAAGACAAAGACTGGAAAATTGGATAAAGGGTCAAGAGTTATCTGTGTGCTGCACGCAGTAGACCCGTCTCACATGCAAAGAAGCATATTGGCTAAAAATAAAGGAATGGAGGAATATTTACCAAGCAAATGGAAAGCACACACAGAAAAAAATCAATGGTTGTAATCCTAGTCTCTGATAAAATGGACATTAAACCAATAAAGATCAACAAAGACAAAGGAGGGCATTATATAATGGTAAACAGATCAATGAAACAAGAAAAGCTATTTATCACATATCTATATATGGACATTGAGTATGCTGCTGCCTGAATTCCATGACACCAGCAGCCCTCTGATGGTCACGCCACCCTCTGCAGAGGTCCACTGGGCTCTGAGGGTGAAGGAGAAGGCCAAATTTGATGGGATTTTTGAAAGCGTTTTACCCATCAATGGTTTGCTCTCCGGAAACAAGGTCAAGCTGGTCCTCCTGAACACAAAGCTGCCTCTTGATGTCCTAGGCCAGGTCTGGGACCTCAGTGACATTGACAAGGATGGGCACTTGAACCGAGATGAGTTCGCCGTGGCCATGCACTTGCTATACCAAGCCCTCAAGAAGAAGCCCGTGCCCACCACCCTGCCTCTGTCCCTCATCCCACTCTCCAAGAGAAGGAAGACTGTGTTCCCCGTTGCTGTCCCAGTCCTGCCCACCAGCCCCCCTCCAAAAGACAGCCTCTGCTCCATGCTGTCCCATGGCAGCATCAGCAGCCTCAACCGCACAGGGAGCCTGTCCCCCAAGCATAGCCTCAAGTGAACGGAGCCAACAGTGAACTAGGTGATGCCAGTGGCAGATAAGATGCGATTTGAGGAGATATTCCTGAAGACTCCCTGGACTTAGACGGTTATATGAATGGCCAGGAGGTGAAGGAGATCTTCATGTACTCAGGCCTCGCCCAGAACCTTTTAGCACACATATGGGCTTTGGCTGACACGAGGCAAACGGGGAAGTTAAGCAAAGACCAATTCGCATTAGCTATGTATTTCATTCAGCAGAAGGTTAGTAAAGGCATCTATGCCCCTCAAGTCCTCTTGCCAGACATGGTCCCACCCTCGAAGAAAGGCACACCCAGCCCAGACAGTTTGGGCTTTCTGAGCTCTGAGGAGTTTGCTGTTCTGAAGGAGCTCGATGACATCAGTCAAGAGACTGCCCAGTTACAGAGGGAGAAATATTCACTGGAACAAGACATTAGATAAAAGAAAGAGGCAATGAGACAAAACCAGTGAGGTACAGGAATTACAAAATGACCTAGACCAGGAAACAAGCAGTTTGCAGGAGCTCGAGGCTCAGAAACAAGATGCTCAAGACTGCCTGGATGAGACAGACCAGCAGAAGGCCAAGCTCTGAGACATGCTGAGCAACATGCAGAAGTGCCAGGACGAGATGTAGATGATCTCATCATTGAAAATAGACATCTACAAAACCCCCCACCCCAAATCAACAGAATAGACATTCTTCTCAGCACCACATCACACTTATTCTAAAATTGACCACCTAATTGGAAGTAAAACACTCCTCAGCAAATGCAAAAGAATGGAAATCATAACAGTCTCTCAGACACAGGGCAATCAAACTAAAACTCAGGATTAAGAAACTCACTGAAAACCACGCAACTACATGGAAATGGAATAACCTGCTCCCGAATAGCCACTGAGTAAACAATAAAATTAAGGCAGAAATAAATAAGTTCGTTGAAACCAATGAGAACAAAGACACAGTGTACCAGAATCTTTGGGACACAGCTAAAGCAATGTTTAGAGGAAAATTTATAGTACTTAAATTCTCACAGGAGAACAAGGGAAATATCTAAAATAGACACCCTAATATCACAATTAAAAGAACTAGAAAAGCAAGAGCAAACAAATTCAAAAGCTAGAAGAAGACAAGAAATACCTAAGATCAGAGTAGAACTGAAGCAGATAGACTTAAAAAACCCTTCAAAAATTTAATGAATCCATGAGCTTTTTTTTTTTTTTTAAGTTAACAAAATAGGTACACCACTAGCCAGACTAAAGAGAGGAATCAAGAATCAAATAGACACACACACAAAAAAAATGATAAAGGGGATATCACCACTGATCCCACAAAAATACAAACTACCATCAGAGAATACTATAAATGCCTCTACTCAAACTAGAAAATCTAGGAAAAATGGATAAATTTCTGGACGCATACACTCTCTCAAGACTAAACCAGGTAGAAGTTGAATCCCTTAATAGACCAACAACAAGTTCTGAACTTGAGGCAGTAATTAGTAGCCTATTAACCAGAAAAAGCCCAGGACCAGACAGTTTCACAGTTGAACTCTACCAGAGGTACAAAGAGGAGCTGGTACCATTCTTTCTGAAACTATTGCAAACAACAGACAAAGAGGGGCTTCTCCCTAACTCATCTTACGAGGCCAGCATTATCCTGATACCAAAACCTGGCAGAGACACAGCAACAACAAAAAATAATTCAGGCCAATATGCCTGATGAACGTCAGTGCAAAAATCTTTAATAAAATACAGACAAACAAAATCAAACAACACATCAAAAAGTTTATTCAGCATGATCCAGTCATCTTCACCCCTGGGATGCAAGGCTAGTTCAACATATGCAAATCAATAAATATAATCCATCACATAAACAGAACCAATGACAAAAACCACATGATTATCTCAATAGATGCAGAAAACTCTCAGTTTTTAAAGTTAACATTAAATCCTTGGTGCAAGCTGATTTTTTTAAGTATTTATTTTCTTACTTTAGATTGTGAGCTTCCTAAGGACCTTGGCTAGTACCATTTCCAAGATTATGACCATGTACTACAACTGAATTAGAATCTTTCAGAATGGGACCCAGGAATTTCTTTGTTCATGTTTTTTATTATTATTTTTAAAATATATGCCTAAATGCTTTTTGGCAGCCAAGATTGTCCAAGTGTTCAATTGCACTTATATATACAAAACTATTTTCCCCCTTTTGTACCCAATAGTTACATTTATTAGTATGCCAATGTGCGTAAGGTAAAATACATTTTTCCTCTTTCCACAAATATTTCTATAAGCCCAATTTTTGCAATAAAAGATATTTTATCTTTGGGTGAAACTGAATTATTTGTATTTAAAAGACTTTCTTCATGAATGACTTATATAAAACTTAGGTTTTTGTTATACTTAGTGTATTAAGTTTTTTCTCAATATAGATTTTACTGGGATTTATCAAACATTACTTAAAATAGTAAAGCTCAGAATACAAAAATTCTGGGAACTCTGCAACTATTATCACCTCTTTGTTATATATGAATGAGAAAAAAAGAATTAAACCTGATTTATATAGGCCCTTAGAGGCAGACATTGAGCTAAATGATACCATTCAAGGCAATTTAACATATTATTATAAAGGTAGGTAGAATTCTAAGATATTTCCCAAGATTTTCCACCCCTGTGAAGCACATGCCCTGTATAATCCTAGGGACCATGAAGCTAATAGATTTTACTCCTGTGATTAGGTTGTTTCACAGCTGACTTTAAGAAAGGGAGATCATTCAGATGGGCTTGACATGATCACATGAACCCTTTAAAGTAGAGTTTTCTCCAACTGGTAGCAGAAGAAGTTGTAATAAAGATGCATTCTGGGTGGCCAGTGAGAAAGCAAGCATCATCTTGTAAACTGCCAATAGAAAGGGGTGACCATGAGGAGCTGAGGCTCCCCAGCTGATAGCTCCTCCTCTCCATGGAGAGAAGGATCTCAGACTTACTATCACTAGAAACTGACTTTTTCCAACATACAGTGACCTTGGAAGAGGACTCCAAACCTCAAATGAGAATTGCAGCCCCAGAAGACATCTTGATGTCAGCTATTGGTTACTTTGAGCAAAGAACCCAGTTGTACCAACTTATGACCCATATACTGTGAGTTAACAAATTGTTGTTGTCTATTCATGCTGTTAAATTATGGCAGTTTGTTACATTGCAATAGAAAACTAAAACAGGTTTTAGTACCCAGAAGCCAGGTGCTACTGTAACAAATATCTGAAAACGTGGAAGGGCTTTGAAACTAAGCAGTGAGAAGAAACTGGACGTTGGAGAACAATGTTGAAAAGCATGCCAGAGAAAGCCTCAATTGCCTTGAACAGACTGTTAGTAGAAATATGGATGCTGAAAATGCTACTGAAGTTTCAGGAGGAGGAGAATATATTATTAAACACTGGTGCAAGGAGGCTGGATCCTTGTTCTGTAGTGGTTGAAACTGTGTCCTACAGTTATGGCGAAAGTTGAATTTACATGTGATGAATCTAAATACTGAGCTAAGAAGATCTATAAGCAAGGAATTGAAGATTCTGCCTGATTTTTTTATTGCTGCTTATAGTAAAATGAGAGAGGAAAGAGGAAGGTTGAGGGAAGAACTATTAAACTAAGAAATTGACTGTCTGGAAACATATTCTAGAGAAAAGACTGATCCTATACCCTTTTGCTGGAGCTTCTAAAGATCAAGATGTCAGAGTATTCATTCACAAGACATTAAGGGCATGTCCTACAGAACATCTCAATCAAACCAGAAGGCCTCCAGGAAGCTCGAAAGGTATTATTACTAAACCACCTCAACAAAAGTTCAGGATGGAAAAGGCATTATTTCAAAACTCTGTGGATGTTGCCTTTATCTAATAGAATAAATGCCCTATGAAACCACACAAGGTTCACAAAATTCTTGAGAATATTATGTCAACAGGAATACTTCCCACTTGGAGGACAAGTAACGGAAAGAGTGTGAAATTAAAAGAGGCTCTTGAACTCTCAGAATTTTATGGGAAGGTAGATAAAAAATATGCAGCTCCACTGTGGATAAACAAGGATGGTGCAGAGGACAGAACCGAGAACCCAAACATATAACCCAGTGCCCAGGAGACAGAATCAAGAGCCGTGGAGGATTGTTCCCAAGCCTAGAAACTTAATCAAAGAAGTCTGGCTGGATCGTCCAGCCGCACTTCAAAATTACTTTAAGACTTCTTATTCTGTTTTACTTTTTCATATTTGTGTTTTGGTTTTTGTTTTGAGCAGGAATGCCTACAACTGTTATCTTATGCCTGCCCCATCATGATTGTTGGGAGTGTTTGGAGCAGATAACATGTTTTTTTAGTTTCAAAAGTTCAAAGATGTAGAGGAATTGTGCCCACGACCTTCATTTAATGGGTTACTCATTGCCACTTGATTTAAATGATTTATATGAGGAAATTTGGGACTATGAACTGAGGCTGTAATGAGATGAGATCCTTGGTCACCTTGGGAAGTGAAAAGGGAAGAAACAGAATGGACTAAAAGTGTGTAGTGCCTTAAGGATAGAATAAGTGGTATATTCTATAGGTAACAGGAGGTCAGAAATAACTCATGAATTTTAAAAAGTGATAAAGTTCAAGAAATGCCTAAAGTAAAAGCCTCTACCTCTGTAATGTAAGATATAAAAGAATTAGCGTGTGAAGTGAGGGATGCTTCAGAAAATGAAAAAAACATTATAAAATAAGCTTGATCTCAAAGAGATTTAGCTTCTTGTCAGGGATGATCCTACAGATTTAAAGGTTCTATGAAGTAGGATGTAAAGATTTTTTCATCATTAATCATTTTAGAATTTGCATTGTGGTTGGAAATATTAATTGAGCTCTTCCGTGTTTCAGAAATTATAAGCTTTCTTCCCTTTAAGTCAAGAACGGTTGTGTAAATAGTCTCGTGTTTGTATTTATTTATGCTTTACAGATTTAAGGCAAGTGCCTCATCAGTATTGCATATGTATTTTAAAGTATAAATGATCAAAACCTTAATTTTCCCCATTACCTTTATTTTAATTGCAAAGGATGCCATTTCTCCCAGAGTATTAATGAATCATATATTCAACTATAATAAGGCCACTTTTTCCTTTGTTTAACAAGTTCCAAAGTTGTATGCTTTATACTCCCAAAAACCTTGTCACAGTTTCTTTAGCAGATTATGATCTCCTGCACTGTAACTGATCACAGTATATCCTGGATTTACAATCTGAATAAATCTCCTAAACTCTGGGTTGACTGTGGAGTTTTCTGAATTTTAGCAAAAGTACTGAACCACAGTCCCACCAATTAATGAGAAATCAGTTGCAATAATAGAGCATTTTCACAGAAATTTTGGCATAGGCCTGAGGGATCTAGAAATCGTGTCATATGAGGAATGACTAGAGAAATTGGGGACATTTAATCAGGTGGAAATGATACATACTTAGCGTTCACTAAAGGGGCTGTTAGCAATGGAAGAACATTAAATACAAATCACTATTTGAAAGTTATACCTAAAACCTTGATTTTTTTCAGCAAAATAGTTTCTCTTAAATGATCTGTGAACGTTTTCTAGGAGAGCTAATTGATAGCCTATCAAATATTTATTGGGCATCACAAAATTTTCTGTTTGTGTAACTGCATTGGGTGAAATGGATTAAAATTCCTTTCAGCACTCTCTAGGATTCTCTCTTGCAGTATTTCTGATGTAAAGAAGGCCAGCTCAGCTGGTACAAAAAGAAAAAAAAAAAAAAACATAACTAAAGGTGACTTATATTATTTTTGAAACAGAAACTTTGCCTAACAGAATTCAAAGCAAAAGTAAAAGCGTCCTATTCCATAAAGATCTGACAGCAACTTTGAAATTCATCTCGTCCAAACTCCTAATTTTTCTGATGAGGAAACTGAAACCCAAGGAGCTGATGTGACCTGCCCAAGATCACATTAAGGTCACATTCCTCAAAAGTAGACAAGTCAACTCCAGATTCCTGGCACTTAGGTTGTAGCTCTTAGCATTGGCCTGGGTTGGTGTTATAACTGCTGCTCGGTTGGTTGTTTATACCTTACTGAATACTCTTAAATAATAGTGTGTCCTTCCTCAATTTCCCTCTATCATCACACACAGTTAATTGACAATATTGATGTCTTTTTTTCCCTATCCTTCCACATCATCTCTAACCTCACACTAAACACTCAAAGACCTAGCTAATTCAGTGAAATAACAATGGGCAGACAGCTGCCTGATCTCAAGTAATGTGGACTTGAGGTCTTAGGGGCAAGGTAGCAATATAAAAAGGGAAAAACTATTGCTTGCTATTGTCAGAGCAGATCAGAAACCCTGATCAGAAGACAAAAGTCATGACAATGAAAAGAAAAGGGAAGAGAAAATATAAAGAGGCAATTCTGTAGGAAACCCAGGACTAAAAGATTTCTAGACAGACAAAGCACAAAGTTTTGGTGACAAACTCCCTTTCCCTTCCTTGGACTTCTGGAGCTCTGATCCTAGTCATTACATAAGAGACCCACATGCTTGCCCTAGAATAGAGACACTGTCAACAAACTCTGACACCAAAGTTATATAGAAAAACACATCTCCTACAGGTTTCCAGCCCTTTCTTGAATTGCCTACTTGTACTAGGGACAACAACACAAATATTAAGATGCTATTTTGTTTTATTTAGTGGGTTTCAAAGTGTTTTAAAAGATTTTTCTGACAATAGCTTAAACATTTAAAGTGAAACTAGTTCAAATTGCTTATCTCAAAATTTGATCTTAGGATTCAAAATCAAAACTTGTTTTAGCTGGCAATATATACTTCAGCTAACCCCAACAAGTACGCCCAGGCCTATGTTAGTACATTTTTTGTTTTAAATATGTGTATCAAGTACTGTGTAGGATATTAGTCTGTGTATTCTCAGATCCTTATATCTGAGGCATTTAACAATGTAGGATAGTTCAGTATATTCTTCTGTTTTTATTTTGAAATTTTGTTTCTCTTCCACAGTTAGATATTTGATACTCTAAATGGGTAAGTGCATTAAGTAAACATTGATTTTTTTTTCTCCCACTCTCCTCTGCACACTGAATACTTTTGAGAAAACATTAGGCTTCCACATGAGAATCTAGGTTAAGTATCAGAATATATTTTTTACACAGTGAGCTCTAGTAGGGTTGACAGGAAGACGAACTATGACTGCCATTTTTTGATGATCTATTAACACTGCTTGTTTTAAAAATGCACTTTATAAAAATTTAGGGGAAATTATATCCATCCATATATAATTGGAAAGTTGGAGTATTATAACATCTACGTCAAACAAGTCAAAGTACTCCAGCAGGGACATACAGTAGTCAGTAAACCCAGAAAATAAAAGAGCCTTGATAAAATGCATTTGGTAAGGTATATTGCTAACTTATGTTGTCCATCCAGGTCCCTCCTGACATAAAATTCAGATAGGAGATACTCTGGTCAAATCCCCATTTCTGTAACATGGCCTGGAGGTGTTCTTAATCTCAGGACATACGAAGACAAAATGCTGAAGACAAACTCATGATGTGAAAATAGGGATCAACTTATGTTACTCTGCAATTATATACTACTTACTCTAAATTATATTTAAGTTGCAATAAATATTTGAGATTTATCCTTTTTAGAGAATGACAGAAATGAGACTCTGTGTCTTTAAGTCTAAATCTGTTTTCGGATCCTCTTCTGTTCCCCATTCCTTTGCCTACATAGTCTATGTCCTGAATCAGGGGATGCTCTTTTTTTATACTCACTTACAGTGAATGTTGATGTGTTGTATTTAGCTACCATTTCTAAATCTGGAAAGTATGTTATCTTTCTTCAAAGTTCAGGTTGAGCACTAGGTCCTTATCGATGGTATGCTGTATGCATTGGAAAAGCCACAAATTGGAGTGTACGAAAACTGAAGTGTTATACTTTAGTGGCCTTATTTTAAATAAACATTCCTTCAGAAATTGGCTGTACGAATTACAGAGGAAGGGTGGGTTTATGTAACACTGTGGTCTTGCCATGTTAGGAGTGAGATAACACAGTAAGTCTACATTATTTGTCTATTCCAGCACCCGTTGACACATAAGTGTTCCCATCTGACCTAAGATTATGGATTCACCCAGGATGCTGCTTATTCCAAATTTAGGGCACTAATTCTTAGGCCATGGCTGCCATGCTCTCCATACATGAAGAATATGTTTTATGAATTTGAAATCCATCAGGCTCTGGGTACCTTTCACACTATAATACGTCAGAGGGGACCATCTTAATTTTACTTGAGCTCTATGAGCATTCTTAATGTGTGGTCACACCAAGTGTATCCTGAATATTTTCCCATCTCCTTCCTCAAGACCTCTTCATGTGGTGCAGCAGGGGCAGCACAAATCTACTTCTTAAGTAAACACCACATACTAAGGTGTTTACATTCTCTCTCATCCTTCTCTCATTTCCTCCCAGAAAAACTACATCTAGTCTGGGGAGAGAGATAAGGTGGGTAGTCTGTTTTCTCATCCTTTCTTTCAAAGTTATCACTTGTGGCGTGTGATATCTGAATTCTTGAGAGTTTAGGCTTCTGAAAAACTGAGGATTGGATTTTGGTAATCCTATAGAATTCTATTTTTTAAAACGCTTGTGTGCTGTCTTGTTCCTCCAAAGGGGGAAGTACAAAGAGTACAAGAAAATCTGAGGAAAACTCTTTGGTAAATATTTCAAATACCAGCCTTGGTATTTGCTTTTCTCTAAATACCAATCCTGCTGTGCCTTCCAGCACTATTTTGTATATGTGAATTTCTCCTCCAGTGGCCTCTGTCTTCTACACAAACTACAACAATGGGGGGGGGGGAACATTACCTTTCCTACAAAAGAGCTGTTTTTTAATTTTCTGTTTATGACATTAGTGGATCCCCTATTGAGAAGAAATATGGATGCCATGATACACACTGAGCTATGTCGTTAACCATTTTCCACTCGGCCACACCTCCATCCTGCTGGCTTTGGTAGCCCTGCAATACAATCATGTAATAAAACTATACTCAATATTTTATGAGCTTCAGAAGCATATAATAAACTCTTAAATGCTATTGGTATACATAATGCCAAGCAATCAATACAGATCAAATAATCAGCTAGTTTAGTAAGATGAAATCCAATTTAAGCTGCTGTCATTGAGGAAGGGTCATATTTAGTGATTCAATATCAGGAGTATTATAGTAATTGACTATTGAGGACAGTGCAGATGTTAACACACTACACTGCAGTAGAGTAACATATTTAGTAAGTAAATGACACAACCTCAATCTTAGTTTAAAGGACAATAGCTGAATTTGCTGCAAGGCCAACATATAACATGAACACTATAGATTCTATGCCCATAATATATAAACCTCATGATGGCTAGTAATTAAGTTGAAGAATTATTGTCTTCTAAAACAGATTCTTCATGAGCTTCAAATGAGATGTTTTCTGTTTAGAAAAAAAATGTTTTAAAATAATATCAAGTATATAATTAAATTTTAAAAAGCAGGACAAGCATCATATGAGAAATCATTTTTTAATGTGCTGTGAAAGGTAAGCTGAATGTTCACATTCAGCTAGAGAGATTCGAAAGTCTTCATGTAGAAGTTGTTAACTAAGACAAGTCTTAGAACAGGTGTCTCCAAACTTTTTACTCAGGGGGCCAGTTCACTGTCCCTCAGACCGTTGGAGGGCTGCCACATACTGTGCTCCTCTCACTGACCTCCAATGAAAGAGGTGCCCCTTTCTGAAGTGCGGTGGGGGGGCCAGATAAATGGCCTCAGGGGGCCACATGTGGCCTGCAGGCCGTAGTTTGGGGACACCTGTCTTAGAAGATGACTAAGACTTTGAATAGCAGACATCATGCATAAAAGCAAGAAAATATTAAAGTGATGAAGACAAAGAAGAGCATGTAAATAAGAAAAATATAGGGGATATCCCACAAGTAGGTTTGACCTATATGACTGGAGCATAGGGTTATTAAGAGCAGAAGGTAAACCATAAATGGGTCTGGGATTGATAGCTGCAGCAAACACCATGGTACACGTATACTTGTGTAACAAACCTGCACGTTCTACATGTATCCCAGAACTTAAAGTAAAATTTTTAAAATGCACAAACCTGCCAGCACTCCCCCCCCGAAAATGGGTCTGAAGCCAAACACTAAATGACCCAACATGTCAAGTTAAGAGGATCTACCAAAGTTGTTAGGTAATAAGAAGCTACTGAGAGTATCAAACTATGCTGAGTGTGTTTTTTGCAATTTTTCTGGATTAAGAATAAGCTGCCACATATAAAATCTAACTCTTAACTCTTTTTTCTTTATCCTTTCTTCTATGTCTATTTTTTGATCTAAGTTCCCAGTATTAATCCTTGTATTTCATTCACCTCTGCCACATACACAGACACACATATGAATGAACGTGTTCACACACTCTAGCAAGCTCTTTTCCAAGCTGACTTCCTGTTTGTTTTGTTATTGCCTATGTTTTTTTCTACCATTAAAATATAGGCATTAGTTTTAGATTCAAATTATGATTTCTAGTCAATTTTTTGAGAAACCCAACTTCCATTCACTACATTTTTTGTTTTGCTGTTTATATCACACAAGCAAAAAAATAAAATAAAATAAATGAACACTAACTCTGTCAGATTTTCTTGCAATGGAGAACTGTCATGTGATAGATATCTTGGTATGTAAACACAAATATTTTGGGGTGGCTTCTGGGAAAGCTCTTCCCCAGGTAAAGGAGTTGAACTACTATCACCAGCACCACTTCCTTCCTGTCTTCCTCTTGAAATACTAACACGATGCTTCTAACTGAGTGTAGGAGGGAGACCAAGGGGATTTCAGATATGTTGGTTTTGACATCTTTGACCTAGTGAACTAATACTATTAGACTATCTACATATATCTGATTATATGAGAAAAAAAGTAAACCTGAAGTTGCTTAATCCACTGTTAGTATACTTGCTACCAAAACAATGTTCCTATTATACAATGTTTACTTACTTTACATAAATCTTGACTTTACATAAATCTATAGAGTATGTTGAAGTCAAATAATGTATTTGCTAAAGTCTATATATGCTGAGTCTCAATTTTTTCATTTATTAAAGGAGGAAAATATCTACTTCAAAGAATTATCAGAACTAAGGGCAATAAAACACCTAATACATGATTTAAAAAGACACCTACCACAAAGCCTGGCCCAGAGCAGTCGATGAATAAATATATTAAAATAAAGAAATCGATGAATGAGTAAGATATTTATACCTCTAAGAAGCTCATTTGAATGGTATTAAGTTTTTGTTGGGTTGATTGCTTAGATGTATCTTTGAAGAATCTCTTTGGTGATTTTTTTTGCTATTAGAAGAAAGTTGAATATCAAAGAATATTTGCAATCAGTCATATAGATAGATTTGGAGGTCAGTATTATGTTTACATTTAAAGTAAATGATTGAGACAGCATTTTGGGTTTGATGTCTCTACCTTGAACCAGAACTTGATATTAAATCAATCTTTGTGATCAGTAGGTGACAAATATCATATTCAAATTTAATGCTGATGTGATTTCACAGTGTTTGGAAGCTTGCTAATGAAACTTTTGACTTCTGTGACCCACGATTATATTCCTTCTTTATATTTGTGAGTGGCTTAAGCACTTACTATACATATAGTTGGATATACTAAAAGCTCTCAATATTGTATAGAATTCTGCTTGTGGAGGACTCTTGCTATGTCATGACTCCACTCAATACCATTGAGGTTTAGCATGATGCTGACTGATACTAAAAAATATTTATTAATTTAGTGCTTAAATGGCAGAGAAGCAGCCAATTGAATGAAGAGGAGAACTGACATTGGATCACCATCAAATCAATATTACCCTCAAGAATTTGCTATATGAGCAGAAGATAATATCTAAACTCCTAGATGAAGAGGGGGTGTAGCAAACAAAGTCCGATCAAAAGAGGTTGAAGAGTACGTAGCTGGCAGCTTGGGGACTGATCATATCAATTTTCAACATCTTCTTGTAAGATTAATCTATGATGATTGGATTTGTATGCAGATCCTTAGAAAAAGTTATTTAGAATGTTTGAAACTGATTTTGTTTTGAATCACAAAAGTTGACTACAAGGTCTTATATTTAATTATATCAAAATAATTTTTCCTTTATAAATGATTCCTACCCAGAACTCCTCCTGAACATGTAGAAATTCAGAATAAATTTTACAGAGGGCTCTTTACTGGGGCTCACTTCCAGAATCTAGTTTGAACCTTTAAAACAATAAATATGACCTCATTGGCCACAATGTCACAAGTGAAAGAATCATCGATATCAAAAAGCTCCAGTAAAACCTTTTTCTTTCGAAGTTGAATAAAGGACAAGTGGAAATATGCTCAGCATTTAAACAATTTCATAGTCAAAGAAAAATCTTCCATTCAGAGCATTTTTCAGGCTCTTCATATCAATGATGTGAATGTATAGTTTACTTCCTTTATTTCAGGGGATTGTAATGTGGACACTTTCTTCACATATCAACATAGGAGAGAGCTAAGGTGGGAACTTTTAAACAGAAAGATTATTGATATGGCATTAGATTTAAAAATTTTTCTCCAATAAAAGTAAAATTTTTCCTAAATTTCCCCCAAATAATTTATTAAACTATAAACAAGTAATATAAACCATACTGAAGATAGTGGCTTTTCATGTCAAATTTTGCCGGATAAATTAAGATAGAGCTGGGTGCAGTGGCTCACACCTGTAATCCCAGCACTTTGGGAAGCCAAGACGGGTAGATCACCTGAGGTCAGGAGTTCACGACTAGCCTAACATGGTGAAACCCTGTCTCTACCACAAATACAAAAATTCACCAGGCATGGTGATGCATGCCTGTAATACCAGCTACTCAAGAGGCTGAGGCAGGAGAATCACTTGAACTCGGGAGGCAGAGGTTACAGTGAGCCGAGATCGTGCCATTGCACTCCAGCCTGGACAACAAGAGCAAAACTCTGTCTCAAATAAATAAATAAATGAAATATAATTAAGACAGAATAAAATAATCACAATGGCAATACTTTTGGTGTACGCCTTCACCATGAAGAAGCACTTCACTGACACCAAGAAGGGGATAAAAAAAATAAAAATAAAGCACATTTGTGTTTAGGGAAACTTAACATAAAGGTAATTAAGGTAACGATTGAGATTATAACATCCTGGATTAGGGGTGGGTCCTAAATTCAATGAGATAAGCCATAAAAGAGAAAGAAAAAGTTACACAGAGATGCAAAAATGGAGGTGATGTGAAGACAGTTGTAGAGACTGAAATTATGCCGATCGCAAGTCAACAAACGCCAGGAGCCACTGGAAGCAGAAAGAGGCAAAGAACCACCTGCTAGAGCTTTTGGAAAGAGCGTCACCTGCTAACATCTTGATTTTGGACTTCTGACCTTCAGAACTATTAAAGAATAAATTTCTGTTGTTTTAAGTCAACAAGTTTGTGGTCAATTGTTGTAGGAACTCTAGGAAGCAAATATAAGTAGGTTCCATCCTCAGACTTCTCATGTTCTGAAAGCTACAAAGTTCAGATACTCATTCTTCCAATATTTCTCACAGATAAGGCTCAGGCCCAGGGTCTAGGTTCTGTCACAAATTTCGTCATCTATTGCTGTCTACCAATAGCCACACTCTTGGTGTCTTAAAAAACATGCACTTTTAATTTCATAGTTTCCGAGACAGAATGGTCTGGGCAGCACTTAACCAGGTGGATGTTCTGTCTTGGGGACTCGTAACACCTCAAATTGTCAGCCAGCTTTGTAATCTCGTCTGAGGCTCGACGGAGGTAGGTTCTGTTTCCATGTTCATGTGGTTATTGGCAGCATTCAATTTCCTGAGGATTCTGGACTGGGGGCTTCCATTTTTGCTGGCCGTCATCTAATGCTACTCTTAGTTCCTTGCCAGGTGGTCCTTTTCAGCATGGCTGCCCGTTTCCTCAAAGTCGGTAATGAAGAGTGTCTCTTTGGAAAGGAAGTATTGCAATCTTATGTAACATAATCCCATACACATAATCACATACGTTCCAATCACTGTTTTCTATTACCTACAAGCAAGTCTCGGGTTCTGCCCAAACCCAAGGAGAGGGCATTACACGAAGGCCTCAGAGGGTAGGTATTGTAGGGGTCACTTGAGAGTCTGTCCACACAGTAAACTGGGCCCATCTGTACTTTAAATGGGGAAATGGTGACATAGAGAATTAGGTAAGAGTGAGGAATCCATTATGGAGTCACTAGCAATGGTGGCAGCAGTATTCTCCTCCCAGGACAGCTTCCTCCTGGGTCCGATACATGCACTTTACTGGCAAAATACCAGTACCAGTAGAGAATGCTACTGAAACTTGAGTTCATGGGAAGGGGCACTGCTTTTGTCATCAAACTAGTTCTAAAGCATGATTTTGGCTATGGTTTTGTCTGTAATACCTCTCTTGTTTCTACTGATTTTATTCATCTGTTTCTTCAACCTTCCCAGTGATTTTCTGAGCTACATGAAAACTTTCCAATAAATTCATTTTATGCTTTAACCGACTACGCTTGATTTGTATTGTGTGTAATCAAGAACCCTCACTGATACACTTAGTCAACTAAAGACTGTTTTCTAGGATTCCAGTCTGCCTACCTACACCTCTCTTGCCTTTCCTTACCATAAACAACAGAGACTACAATCATTACGCTGGAATGTAAACAACGACATTAGAACAGATGTAAAATAATCTTATTTCTCTCTGAAGAGCCTCCCCGACTCCTCCATTAAGTATTCCAGCTGTATGTTTCTAGAGCATTTCTCCTTCATAACAGTTATTACACTCGACTGTCATTATTTGTTAAATAAAGTCTTCCCCAGTAAACTCAAAGTCTCCCTTATCCACAGCCTTCATTAACGACTAAATCAGTGTTGTTAAATAGTTTCTCAAGTGCTTGCTAAAATAATAAAAGGAATAAGTGAATTTTTATTACCATGCCCTCTATAGTCCCAGTCCCACCTAGTAATCAATTGTGTCTAACGTTAGATAGCTCTATTTGTCAAAAGCATAGCGTTAACCTTTGCTGGGATTATTTTGAAATTTTATTCAGAAAATAATTGGTTATGAAATTCATGCTAAGATTCAAATTTCCTCAGTTCAGTGTCAGAAAGCAGGAGTATCATTTCATCTTTTGGTCTACCTAGATTCCTTAGACCATGTTCCAAAACTTTATGATATTTATACAATAGCAGATGAAATTCTTAGCGGATGTTTGCAACCAAGTTTACCTGTTTTATTGCCATATATTCACTACAGTTTCAACATTATTTTTTCTTTCCTTCACGTGTTCTTTGCTGATCTACTAGATCACCATGTTCTATCACCATAGCTTTGTTTGTATCTTTCCTTTCTTTCCAATGCTCACTTCCTCTTCCACAAATATTGAAATGCCACTCATCCTTCAAGACCCAACAAAAATATGATGCTTTCTGCTACCATTTCTCTGCCAAGCCCAAAGTGGTATTTTCCTACTTGAAACTCTCACACTTCTTATTTTATAACTTCTGTAATAATTATGTATGTCTTATCTCTTTTAGAACAGTATAAGTTCCCCGAGTATAATGTATGACTGATTCATCTTTATATTTTCTGATTACCTTCTATGTATCAGCCATGCAGTAAATAGCTCACTGATGTTACAGTGAGAAGAATATAGGATGCAATGTATGTAAGAGCAATCCTATTAAAGACTACCTGTGGATATTAACTACCTTCCAAACAAAAGATGCTGAGTTCTCTAAATTGCTACATGTGAGATGTAACACAAAACCACGAGTAAAACCTAAAAGAATTATGTAACCCTAATAATACCATTCATAAAAACCTTGTAAAATTAGTCACCTCTATCAGTTTCTGCAGTATTCATTAATGGTACTGTGTGCCAAATATATCTGGATTTATTCCATCTATCTTCCAGACACAGGCCCAGTTTGGGATTGTGTGGAGTCATGAGGCTTGTCTGATGAGTGTGAGAATGATATCTGCCAATCTAAAGCCACAGAATTTAATGGCCTAACAAGATTTTTAAGAGCCCTTCTTGCACTTGGGCATAGTAACTTACTGCATTTCAGATGATGCCACCCCACATTCTGGGTCCCTTACACCCTATAATAAAAAGAGCTTTCTACTAACCTAAAATGGACATTTAGCATAAATCAGAAATAAAACCATAGATTTTAAGTGACTGAGAATCAAAATTATTTGTTACAATCATGTAAGGCTACTTATTCTAATTGACGATACGTTTATTTTCTTTACCATCCAGAAAGTCTGGAGATGTTTAATACCACAATGCGCTTATGATTTTTAATTTATCACTATTCTTCGCTTCACATTTCCTGTCACAATCTGTTTAGAACATCAGCCATAATTTATGCATGTGCAAAGAAAGTTAGAATTATGACGGGAAAAATTACCTGTTATGAATTGGATATGGAGAAAGAATTATTCAATAAAAATATAGGGGTATAATACAATAAATTTCTTTAGAAAAGAAGTAAAGGATTAGACTAAGTGTAGAATGTCATTAATATTATACTAGCCTCAAATTTCTATGGACATTTGTTTATTTTGAGAATTATTTGTAAAAGAAAGACAAGATAATGAATGCCACTAATAAAGAGTGTGGGTTTTAGGCTATGATTACAAAGGTAACGTTTTCTATGGTAAAAAAAAATCTGAATTTTTATTAGATGAACATGCTCATAGAGAAAATTTATATTAATATATAAATATTAGATGAGCATGCTCCTAGAGAAAATTTATGTTAATATACAATTATATTTGTATATTAAAGAAGACTTACATTTGTCATATGTTATCCAAATTTTCAATGAATTATCTGTTTTTTATAGAATATCTAAATTTTAGAGATAAGTTACTTGCTATAGGACACAATTGCAAGTAATAAAGTTTTAAAAAATGATATGGTCTTCCCATTTAGTCTTGGAGTAACTATTTTAACCATCTGATGGCCAAGAAGCAATTTTGGCATAATAAACATTTTCTATAGAAGATTAAAGTACAAATTTTTTTTTCCCAAAAAGCATGAGTGAATTCATTGACAATATTTTATTACTGCTTAATACATAATTTACATAGATGTCAGGCATTGCTTTCTTCATTTTATACAGAGGAAAGAGAGTTTAGGTAACTACCTATGGACCAAAAGTGATTTGATCTATACCCCAAACATTAATTGCATAATCATTCTCGAAACATAAAAATTAAAATCTGTATTATATGTTAAATTTTTCAAAGTTTTCATATTTAGAGCAATTAATAAACTTTTTCAGATTTTTTTTTAAAATATACTTTAAGTACTGGGGTACATGTGCAGAACATGCAGGTTACATAGGTATACACGTACCATGGCTGTGTGCTGCATCCATCACCCCATCATCTACAATAGATATTTCTCCTAATGCTAGCCCTACCCTAGCCCCCCACTCCTCTGCTACCCCTTCCTAGCCCCCAACCCTCTGACAGACCCCGGTGTGCGATGTTCCCCTCCCTGTGTCCATGTATTCTCATTGTTCAACACCCATTTATGGGTAGGAACATGCAGTGTTTGGTTTTCTGTTCTTGCATAGTTTGCCGAGAATGATGATTTCCAGCTTCATCCATGTCTCTGCAAAGCACATGAACTCATCCTGTTTTATGGCTGCATAGTATTCCACAGTGTGTGTGTGTGTGTGTGTGTGTGTGTGTGTGTGTCACATTTTTTATCCAGTCTGTCATTGATGGGCATTTGGGTTGGTTCCAAATCTTTGCTATTGTAAACAGTGCCACAATAAACATATGTGTATATGTGTCTTTATAATAAAATGATTTATAATCCTTTGGGTATATACCCAGTAATGGGATTGCTGGGTCAAATGCTATTTTTTAAACAAAGAGATTTTACACAGCTGATTAATTGCGTACAAAATACAGAAGAACTAAAGATTCAAAAGTCAGAGGTAACTTCTGCCAGTTTTTAGGTTCACCACTACAGGAATGGTATGGAAAACCAGGTGGTAACCAGGGTCTGTCAACTAAAACAAGAAATGGCAGAAAAGTAATCTTGATGATCACAGCCAACCCTCTACAGAAATCGTACATCTGTGGAAGCCCAAGGCATCTGCCTAGCACTGCCAAAGGAAAACAAAGTCTTCTAGTCTCCCTTCCACCTTCAAAATCATGCTCCAATGCACCTTCTTGGTAGAACATAAACTTACTCTAATCCATAGAGTCAAGAGAATCTAGAGAATGTGATTTCTAAATTCCCAGCTCCTGCAAAACAGAAGAAACCTTAGAAGAGTTTGTTGCTTGCAAAATGAAATTAAATCTACACACTGATTTCTATTCTCTTAATAAAGACTTTCTCTTTCTCTTAATAATAGACTTTGAAGAGATTAATTCATGATACCTGCAATGTTTCTCACATTTCCTTGGACCACCTCAAATCATTCATACCTCTGCTGCTCCTTCACCTTTTAGTTGCCCTGCTCCCAAATACTTTCCCCTCTCAGCCACTTTTTTTTTTTGCCCTACCACTTTCCCTCCATTCCTTTATGCTATTCAACTTAAAAAATCAAAAACACACAAACAAACAACAACAAAAAAGATTGAGCAAGCCATGGATTTCTTACTGGACATAAGATTCAGGCTTTTAAGCAATTCTCTGCAAATTTCCTAAGCCCACTCAATGTTTTTGTCTTTAAGTTCTTAGGTGTTTATCAGTTCCCATCACCCCGACAGAATAATATGCTCTCTAATCAACACTGACTGATTTATGGGACCTGGTTCCTTTCTTTTGTTTATTCACAGGAGCACTCTTGAAAGTCACTATCAGTGCAAAACATTTGGCCTGACTGGGTAAGGGATATGTAACTCCATCATATGGCAAAGGTAAAATAAGATATTCAACACCTGTTTTTATTTGACCACCCATACCACTAAGAACTTATTTCTCTTATTTTTACTTGTCCTCCTTTTTCCTTGTTTTCATCTTCCTTTCTTCCCAGTTCCTAATTACTCTTCCGTTTCTTATGCAGAACTTAAATTTCCTGATCTCCTTTTACACTACATAGATGAAGGAAGATAAGGAGCATCTCACTTTCCCTTCCCAAGGAGACCTATGAAGAAGTATTTTATTAAATAAAAAAATCAACTAGTCTGAAGAGCAGTTATGTTATTCCCACAAGGACAGAAGTGGCCAATATTGTTATTCCAAATGGAGCAATTTATTTCATACTATGCTATTCAAAGAAAGACCAGCTCTTTCATTCTCAATTCTTAACCTCATAAAAGGGTGAACTGTATAATTAGTCCAGAAGCAATACGAAGACCAGAGAGTACAGAGAAACAAACTATTACTTTTACTAGTTTGATAATCTATGCCAGATTATCAGACCAACACAGGCTTTCTTAGTGAAGACTTCAGTGATGTTTAAATGAGTAGAGGAATTGCAATCCTCCCTTCCTGAACAATGTTTGAATTATTCCTATGGAGAAATGATGGGTGTAGTGGGTAAAGGTGCAGAGCCTGGACTTAGCCTGCCTAAATTTGAATCTTCTCACTAGTATTTAATTTCCATGCAATCTAGAAAATCTGGATCTCGAACAACTTCGCTAACAATTCTAAGACTCTGTCGCATAAAAAAGAAATGAAATACAGACAAAAATGTTCCCTCCCTCATAGCTGTTGAGAGTATTAAATAAGGTGATATGTGTAAAGCATTTAAAAGCACACCCACAGATGTGTGCATTAATGCACACATACCTTTATAAAACACAAGTTACTGAAACAAAAAACCTCAGTCATTCCAGACTCCTTTCTCCATTCAACCTCCGTATCCAATTGCTCACAGAATTTAGCCAATTATACCTTATAAATACCTTCCAAACCTTTTTCTTCCCTACTTTACTTAAAACCCTCAACAATATCTCCTGCCTATGCTGTTAAAATCACATCTTAACTCACTGTTACTATAATTGTCATACCCCAACCCACCCCACATTCCCATTGATTACTTATACCACAGTCAGTGTTCTTACTGTATTGAAAATGTGATGTCTAACTCTAAATGCCTTCATTGTTTCCGAAATACCTACAGAGTAAACTTTAATCTCTATATTTTAGAAGATATGAAACTTATTATCCAAATTTGCCAACCTCTACAGCAGTGAGTATCACACTCCAGAGTGTATCAGACTTTCCAAGGATATTGCAAAAAATGCAAATTTTAGATCCTTACTCCATGAACAGCCTCATATGGCAGGTCTCAATGAAGACCATCAATCTGAATTTTATCAGTTAATCCAGGAAACTCTGAAGCAAGATTCCTGTGGTCATCCTGTGAGAAATACTTCACTCTTTAGCCACATAGCCAACCATTTCTTTACTATACCTACTCTCTGTCCACCTATCTAACCAGTGGGTCTTCAAATACAATATAGTTTAAGTGCCTTCATACCTCTACTACTGCTATTTCTACTTCTTGGAAAGTCCTCCCATCCTTTCTGTCTAGCTGATTCTCATTCATCTTTCAGCATTTCATTCAAGGGCACTTCTATACGAGGATATCCCTAGTCCTCACGTGGGGCTGTTATTTATACATTTTCCTGCATTTCAGTAAGATCTTGTACTAACCTCTACTTGTACTTGTTGCATTGGGTTATAAGCAAATTTTAAATGTTAGTCCTTCCTAACAGACTATGAAATTATGGCATGCAGGGAAAACATCTTACTTATTTTTGTGTTGTCATTATTCAGTGCATGACACATACTAGGTGCTCAACAAATAAATATTTGTTATCTGAATAAACTAATAAATGTTAGAAAATTACTTACTTGGGATTATTTAAAAATTGATGTCACTTCTGTATGAAAATATTTCTTCCACAAGCTTTCTGCTCTTATTCAAACAACTACCACTGGATACCATCTCTAATTTTCACAAGACTAAGAGCTAAATGGTATTAACTGTATACTTAAAACATTTGACAAAATTGAAGGCTGTTTTCTATTTATTAGATTAGTTGGTTTAACTGAAGGAGAAATTACAAGACACTGATAAGATAGAAAAAGGAGTTTTACTTTTCCTTTTTTTCCCTTTTAAATACAATGGCTGGAATAACCCAGGTGTCACCTGAAATGTTGATGACTTTGCCTGAAAGTGGACTTATCTCACCATCTGCAGCTGGTGTAATTTGGTTGACTTTGGGAGTGGATGATCTATAGGTTTACCTGACACCTGTAGCCAAGCTCTGTCTGCACAATAGAGTGAATATTTAAATAAGGGCTAGCATTCTTTCCAACTTTTTACTATTTCACTTAAAGGAGATATTAAAGACTAATAGTGTTGAACTTTACCTGAGTTTTGTGCTCCTAGAAAACAGCAATGATTAAGAAATCCTTCAACCCCTTTGTAGTTTAGGAAATTGCTTGTTACAAAAAACCATCCTTTCCCATGTGATTTAGGTAAGACTTCCAGATGACCTCCTTGTTTTTCTATGATGAAGCCAGATGCAGATCCTCCAAATTATCATTATTTGTCTTCTAAATGATTAG
Source organism: Saimiri boliviensis (assembly GCF_048565385.1). NCBI lineage: Eukaryota > Metazoa > Chordata > Mammalia > Primates > Cebidae > Saimiri > Saimiri boliviensis. The sequence continues at coordinate 67,653,073 of NC_133459.1, forward strand.
CTAAAGTGTTTGCCCCCACTCGCCAATCTGGACAAAATGCCTACTAATTTGATTTGACCTAACTGTCAACGGGCTTCTCTGCTTCCTTGGGATCCTGAATTGGGCCCACCCTAGAGCATAATAAGCAAGCATTGAGAGCCTAATTATGCATTCGAATATGAAAAAACTCCATTTAAAACCCCATCCAATGGCATGTCTGTTCAGCTATCTAGTCATGACTACCTGCTTATGCAGCTTCCCATACTCATGCACCAAGGCATCATGATAGATAAAGAGGTAAATCATGATTTTCTTCTTGTCAAAATGCACTGGTCTGATGCAATAATTTCTACTTTAGAACCATCGCAGAATTAGTCTTCATGACTGTTTATGAAGAGCAGAGTGATGAGACGAGCAATATAGCACCAATCATACACTGAGTAGAGTTGCTCCTATGGGCTAAAGAATGTGCTAGGATTTTACTTCTCAACGAAATTGGGAAAAAAAAAAAACAGAATTAAAATGTAACTAATAATTTATTACTTAAATAAGGTAACAATGGGTTAAGTCTGAGATTTAGTTATGGGAACCAGTGAACACACAAAAGTAGATTATCAATTATCAGACTTTTCTTAATTTTAATAGGTAGAAGCACAAGGCATTAGACACTTCAATTTCTGGGCATATTACCCTAGGAATTGCAGAGATAAAAATGCAGAAAATTATGAGGAGAATTGTGTAATACAAATGACATTTTAAAAAAATGATTTACTTGCCTTCAGTTGGGCCCTGGATAGAGAAGGAGGCACTAAACTGTTTTTGCGCGAAGGGTAAAATCTTAGGCAGCTCTACTTAGCGTGATTGATTATTTTTTTCTCAATTGCATGATTCTCAATTACAGTTCTTTATCCAGGGTATTTGTTAATTGAGATATCACTGTGCAAGGCAGTGCGGTATGCAGTATATCCATTTTAAAATCTCCATTTTAAAAATGGCATTGTTCATTGGCTTGAAATTCTACATAATACCAGAATGTTTAGGTTTTGTAAGTTTACAAACTGAATGTTTTATTATGTCCCAATTCTAAGCCTTTTATAGAAATCATTATCTTTTGCCTGCATAGTCTAATCACATTGCTAAGAAATATAGATGTGATTAGAAACACTTTGATATTCAATGTAACACGATGACTCTAAAAGTGATATTTATGGCTGATAATATGTGTGATTCATTATTCTCTATCTGAGCTATCACAGCCTTAAAGAATGGCGATAGCTACATTTACAGTAATGAAGATAGAATAGATTGAATATTCAATAAAAAATAAAGATAAAACAAGAAACTAACACTTCTCAAATTCCACCATTACAACAGTGGAGACATAAAAAATAAGACTATCAAGAGAAGGAAATAGAAAGCTGTCAGCAATTAAACTATAAAAAGAATAGTACTAGGGTGGATGTAGAAATACTGAAAAGCTGTCATACGACATGTCTTCTCATGCAGCATTTTACCAAGCACTCATCACTTAACCAAAACAGAACAGTTACTTTTACACAACTATTAATATTACAGTATCTCCAAATTCATATGAATAGGGATTCACAATTGCTGGATAGAATAGTACTCCTGTTCTGCATTATGCTAATTTTATTTTGAAAGTGTTTTCTCTTAATTACATTGGCTAGCCACCTATTTAAAAAATTAAGAAGGTTGTTTCTTTTAAAGGCAAGAGTTTCTGTGAAATTTTCTAGACCTAATGCACTGAAGCCAGATTTGACTATTTCCAGTATAGGTGACTCCTCCTCAAAGAATCTTAGTCAACTTCAATTCTTCTACCCACTTCCTCAATTGTCTTTTTAAAATCCTATTTATAAAATATGGCCATGGAAGAAACAATGCCACATTCCAAAACATATTCCTGATCTTATAGAACAACACTCCAACTTCACAAGGTTTTGCCTCCCACATGACACTATAATCAATTAGTTAATGGGCCATTTCTATATCTGATAAGGCCAGCTGCAACATGGTAATTAAGAAACACTGAATCCTATGGTTTTAAGCCATTGCTATGCTTCTTGTGCTGCAAAATTATTTCCTCACAAACAGTGTTTTGTAGCCTATTGTGCTATAAATCAGACGTTTTATGAGTACACGTATGGAAACACTGCAAGTATGGAAGGTGTATTCATATCAAGAATAAGTGTCTAACAAGTTAGGATAAACCACCGCCTACTTCATGAGAGAGGGGTTCTGATGGAATTATGCTGCTACCACTGCATTGGTGGTTGAACACATGCATAGTCTTCAATCCCTGATGCCACATCCACTTGACCATTGAGCAAGCACCATGTATTAGGTTTCCTAGGGCTGCCATAACAAATTATCCCAAACTAAAGGGCTTAACCCTACAAAATTTTTTGCTCTTATAGATATGGAAGCCAGAAGTCAAAAATCATGGTGTTTGTGTGATTGGTTCCTACTGGAGGGCCTTAAGGAAAAATCTGTTCCATCCCTCATCCCTGGATTTTGGAAACTGCCGGCAACCTTTGGTGCTCTTTGACATAACTTCAATCTCTTCCTCCATCCTAAGCTACCTCTTCCCTGTGTATATTTGTGTCACAAATCTCCCTCTGCTTTCTCTTTAAATGATACAAATCACTGAAATTTGAGGTCACCACTAAATCTAGGATGATATTGTCTAGAGCTGCTTAAATGAATTGCATCTGCAAAGACTATTTCCAACTGAGATTATATGTACAGATACCAGGTTCTAGGATTTAGTAATACCTTTTTGTAAGACATAATTCCATTCTACACACCAGTTGAAGAAAAGTGATTGAACTTGAATGACCACAACTAAAAGTTTTTTTCTCCCTGAATATCTAGAGATATTTCTTATCTGAACACTCTTTGTTATTCACATGAGGCACAAATATCATCATAATCTGGCCTGTCTCAAGATGACCACCCATATACCTCATCTGTACATCTTTTTGTTAACAATTCACCAAACTTTTCTCTCCAGGTCTTGACCATTTGGCCAAACCATTAGTCATGCTCCAGGAATCAGTGTAAGTACATTTAGTGTAGATCAATTCATTGTAGAGTCATCATCTCTCAAATCATCAGTAAGATGTACTACTTTAATTTCCGATGTACTTTCTTTAATTCCTTCAAGAGAATCCTTTTTTAATTTTTAGGAAATTCCTTAAGAGGACTTTAATGTTGCAGTAGTTCTTTTCTGGCTAGTGCCAGCATATTGTGCAGAATAATTAGTAAGCCCAGACCCAATATTTTTCTCCCTCAGTCAACTAGTTGTAAGAAACTTTCTATGATAGGGGTTGGTACATTACGGCCCATGGGCCAAATCTAGACCTCTGCCTGTTTTTATAAATAAAGTTTTAGGAAAACACAATTATTCACTTGTTTAAATATGGCCTGTGACTGTTTACACACTATAATGGCAAAATTGAATAAGTATGATCAAGACCATAAGTCCACAAGCCTAAAATATTTATTAAGCCCTTTAAAGTTTGCAAACTTGTTCTATGGGGTCATAGAAATCGGTTGAAAGAAAGTAAACAATATACTTTTCATAGTAGTCCAAGATCATGACATTTCATTATGTCTTCAAAACCTATTCATGCCCAGTCTTGTATACCTACTGCAGCTTGTTGAGGTACTGTATACTCATTGATCTGTTACAAATTTTTTTCTTGCTTAGGTACCTCTTAAAATTATTAAGCTTATGGGTTATTTAGTAATTGGACATGAGAAGCACCCATTAATAGAGTATTTGTTGTTTGTAAAATCCAGGTAGATCTACTAAACATATGATTTTTTTGTAATAAATTGTACCACTAAGAATAAAATTATTTTTCCAATTTGTTCATGTCTCATTACTATATTGAAATCAACCTTAGTAAATCTCCAGAATTTTCACAAATATGTCTTCCACACTGGGATTTTTGTGTTTTGCCAAGTCATTTAAGACATTTCTTGCAATGATGTCTAATTAACAGAATGTTGTTAATGTAAGGGGCCAGTGGGTGTTTTTGTAAAGCAAAATGGTCAACATTCTTGTGATATAGATCACAACAAAGAGTCAAAGAGCTGACATATGTCTGAGATAACACTAAGGCAAACAGTTGTCACTGTCAGATGAAATCAAACTCTTCCTTCTAGTCATCACTAACCAGTGTTAGAAGAGCATTTTTCAGTCCAGTAACTCTGTATCAAATGCCAGTGGCTGTGTTGATTTGCTCCAATTAAGAGCTCAATCTGTAACAGAAGCTGCAATTGGAGTAACCACCTGGTTAGGTTTATGATAATGCAGTCTGTCTCTAGGACCCACAGGACTTTTTCATAAGTCAAAAAGTGAGTTAACTGAAGATGTTATAGGAATCACTACCTTGCATCCTTCAAATTTCTGATAGTAACACTGCTTCTTGAAATGCCCCCAGAGATGCAGTATTACATTTGATTTTCTATTTTGGTAGGCATTGGCATTTCAGTGGATTCTACTTGGTCTTTCATAATAATAAACCTCACTGAACAGGTCAGAAAGCCAATGTGGGGATTTTACAAGTTGCCAAAAATGTCTATTTCAACTACACTTTCAGGAACTGATTATGTCTGCATAATCACTGGGACTGTCTCTGAGAAGGTCTTAGGCCAAAATTCAATTTAACACCTGACCTCCTTTTTGGATTATCGAACTACTGTGTTATTTTAGGTCTCTGAGGATTAACGTCAAATCAGAGCCATTGTTTAGTAATCCTCCAAAGGTCTAGATGTTTCCCTTCATTTCTTCAATTTCCTTAGCAAAGATGAAGATTTACAGTATTACTTGTGACAGTATTGCAAGGGAATTTGATTTCTCCTTCGGTAAAGTGACTCTTGATCCGTTATTTTAGGCATCGAGACTAGGAAAAAAAAAAAAAAAAAAAAAACCATTGTGACAACTTGGAGTTCTGAGTACCAGATCTAAAGGCCACTGCCAAAACTCCCTGTAGGTGAAACATTGTAATTGCTCTCTGGTTTTGCTGCCATTTTGTTAATACCCCAATCTGTATGTTTTTTAAGTACTATCAACAGACTTCCTCTCTTCCAACATTCTATTACCCAAATATGGATACATTCTGAGGTTCTGGGGTTGGGACTTAAAGATGCAAATTTGGGCAGGAAGGATAGAATCCAGTCCATAACTGTCAGGTAAGTGCAGCCATATCAAATTCATCTCAGTGTATGGCGATTTCCTCCTCCTCGTTCTAGCACAATCTCACAGGAATTTCTTACTCTTTGCTGATATAAATTGTCAAAATCTTGCAAAACTTTCAGTGGCTACATTATCTCCTTGATACTGAGACTTTATATTTGTTCCACTGGGACGTATCTGAGGTATCTGATGCTAGTTAAATGGAAATAGAGGCTAGGGGGATCAAGATTGAGAAAATAGGCATCATTAGATAAGGTCGTTGATGCTCTTCAAGTGAGAGATGTCTAATTTCCTAAAATAGAGAAGAAATGGTTGCTCTTACAGTCAAGAGAGGCTCATGATTATATGAGAGTTCTATTGTAACCGAGCGAGTTGGAAGGAATATGCCACACTTTGAGTTTTAAATTAAGAGGTTTTTTTTATTGATTTGCAGGCTAATGCTTAAAATTGTCTCAGTCCCAGAGGAAGGGGCTTGATTATTTTTTATACCTCAATTTAGGTAGGGGAGGGGAGAGCCTAGCTGAAGTGGAATTTTACAGAAGCAGAAAAGTAGGTTAGAGGAAGGAGCTGCAGGCACAGGTGTTACCAAGTAGAGGGATGTTTAGGCTCCTTCTATACAATGATTAAAGGGAAATTTTTTTCTTACAATGTGGGGAGGTGAGGTGGGAAGGGGTGTAGGGTTATGCCAAGCAGGATGCGGTTACAATGGTTCCAAGTGTTAGGAACAGTATGCTTTAACATTTCTAAGTGCAGCTTAACCCAGTTATGCACTTAGAGGGGCTGTGGTAGGGAGGGGGAAGACAGGTTGGAGTTTACAGCTAAAATGGAGTTAGTGATGCCAGCCCAGGGTAGGTTATTACATTCCCCACTTGTGTTTTGGGGGAGTTAAAACACTGACTTCTTAGTTATAAGGGGGTTATGGTGGCTTTTGAGATACATGAGTTTAACAGAATTTATGCACTGCCTTATAAAAGTAAGGAGCCAGTTTAACAGGCAGGGTTTAAAGATTAAACTTAATGGAGAAGGAGAAGAGGTTTTACCAGTGCAGTTGCTAAGGTAGTTAACCATGGGCTTTAGTTAAACATGTTTGGAATTATAAGGTAGTTTTTTGTTTTTGTTGGCATTTATTTAAATTGCTTTGGGCCTTTTGGAGGGTGTTATGACTCTGGAATTGTTAGTATAAAAACACCTTTTTTTTGTTTCAGTGCTGCACATATACCTTTTTGGGAGAGGAATACTAGATTTAAGCCTTGGCGATTTTGGAGAACAACTTTAAAGATTTTACTTATGTAAAATTTTTATGGCAGATTGAATATTTTTTAATTTAGGGTTTATTTGTTGAGTTTTAGGAGATTTTGGGCTCCCTCCTTTGGCATACTGACTGAAGTTAGGAAAAACGTTTTGGCCTTCCTTTAAATATGGTCCCTTTTGTTAGAAGTAAAAAGGGTTAGGAGAAGCTATTGACAATTATTTTAGGTGGGTCGGTGAGTCCAGAGCATGGATTTAACCGGTGAGGTTAGGACCTGAGATTTTTTAGAGAAAGGTGCAATTTTGAGCCTTCCAGTTATACAGAAGTAGAAAAAGGGACACAGACCAAAAACGGGACAGCTTTTGCACTGCCTGGCGGGAGTGGTGCCTCCCTTAAGGGCAGGAGTGGGGCAGCCTCCTCCAGCCGAGACTGCAGTTGGGAGGCGATAGTGGGGGAGACCACAGGAGGACGAGGAGAACGAGGGGATCCCAGGGGAGCAGGAGGCTGAGGTCGGAACAAAGGAGAAGTCCAGCTCAGCCAAGGACGGGTCAGACTACTTGCTGGGGAGAGGGGTGTGACAGTTTGGGCACCGACAACCTTTATGGTGTCAGAAATTCCAGACTGGTGGATGTTTAGCACAATTTTTTTTTCTAACAACACCTGATTTATGTTTGACAGAAAAAACAGGACTGAGATGGCCAGCCCAAAGTTTAATGAGGTATTTGACTTCCTGAGATAGGAAGTCTGCACTAAGGACCTTGAAAAAGTTTCACCCAATTGTTTCGGGCAATAAGGACGACAGGACATAAAAATTTAAACGCTAGGGACAAACGGGACAACAGACCCGAAACATACAAATCCAGATGTCAGGAACAAAACAGGATAACTGCCATTGAGGTAGATTAGGCACTGAGGTAGATAAATGATTATGGCAGATTTAAAGACAAAGGACTGGATTCTTAGACGCAAGCCTCTAAGGTTCCTACGCACTCGCACATGCATGCACACATTTATTCAGAGGTTATTACAGTTTTTTTGCACTTTGTAAACAGTTGGAAACCTCAAGAAATTTTTGCCTCCTTTGTACATGTTTTAAATTAGAACCCAGGGGCCCTGTCCTCCAGCATTTTGGAGTGGTGACAGTTTAGAGGAGTGCCCTAATTAGGACTGAACCCCTCTAGATTAGACAGATGGACAGAACCAGGACCCTGGGCACCCAGAGTCCAGAAGCAGAAAGAACGAGCAACTTTAGATTCCCAGAGTTTAAAGACAGAACCAGGACCATGGACTCTAGGGCACCCAGAGTCCAAAAACCAGAACCAGCGACTCTTCCAGAGTTTAAAACCAGAACCAGTACTCTTCTCGAGTCCAAAACCAGCCAAAAACGAGAACCAGGACCAGGGACTCTTGGGGCACCTGGAATCCAAAACCCAGAACCAGGACCAGGGACTCTGGGGCACCTGGAGTCCAAAACCCAGAACCAGGGACTTTTCCCGCGTTTAAAGAGAGAACCAGGACTCTTCCAGTGTCCAAAACCAACCAAAAACGAGAACCAGGACCAGGGACTCTGGGGCACCTGGAATCCAAAACCCAGAACCAGGACCAGGGACTCTGGGGCACCCGGAGTCCAAAAACCAGAACCAGGGACTCTTCCAGGGTTTAAAACCAGAGCCAGGGACTTTTCCCGAGTTTAAAGAGAGAACCAGGACTCTTCCAGAGTCTAAAACCAGCCAAAAACGAGAACCAGGACCAGGGACTCTGGAGCACCTGGAGTTCAAAACCCAGAACCAGGACCAGGGACTCGAGTCCCGAAACCAGAACCAGGGACTTTTCCCGCGTTTAAAGAGAGAACCAGGACTCTTCCAGAGTCTAAAACCAGCCAAAAACGAGAGCCAGGACCAGGGACTCTGGGGCACCCAGAGCCCAAGGTTACAGGAATCACCATAGTCAATTCCGGCGTCCCAGTAATTGGATGATCCTGTAACTTCCAGGAATAGCCAGATTAGGCCTGACTTACCTTCTCCACGGAGCAGGACCAGGGACTCCGAAGAATAATTTGGTAGAGCGTACCAGGAGTGGATCCACTCTCCTCCGGTAAGGGGTGGTTTATGGGGCCCTGGAACGCCTCAGGCGGCGCCTCCCCTATAGTCCGCCTCCTCCCTCGTGGGAGCCCTGAATGAGCCCAGTTTGCACCTGGTGGCGAATTTCTCACTAGGGCTTCCAAATGTTGTAAATTAGCGAGTTAGAAGGAACACGCCACGCTCTGAGTTTCAAATGAAGAGTTCCTTGCTGATTTGCCAGCGACCGAGAGACGGCTAATGCTTAAAATTCTCTCGGCCCCGAGGAAGAGGCTTGATTTTTTTTATACCTTGATTTAGGTAGGGGAGGGGGAGCCTAGCCGAAGCGGAATTTTACAGAAGCAGAAAAGCATGTTAGAGGAAGGGGCTGCGGGTACAGGTGTTACCAAGAAGGGTGGTGTTTAGGCTCCTACACAATGATTAAAGGGAAATTATTTTCTTACAATCGAGGTGGGGGGTATACCAAGCAGGATGCGGTTACAATGGTTGCAAGTGTTAGGAACAGTACGCTTTAACATTTGTAAGTACGGCATGACCCAGTTATGCGCTTAGAGGGGCTGTGGCAGGGAGGGGGAAGCCAGGTGAAAGTTTACAGCTAAAATAAAGTTAGTAATGCTAGCCCAAGGTAGGTTATTACAGTTCAAAGTTCTCTAATCCATCAAATCCACCTGAATATAATTCTCATTCTCAAGGTGTCACACCTTTACAGTCATTGCTTTAATATCGGAGACATCGCAAAGCTGAATTCAGTTTATGTTGTAATTCTATAACCAACATAAAAGTCTTTGTATCGCCAGTGTAGTAGCTATTCAGAATCTCAAGAAGTTTTTCATCACTGACCCTGCTTAAGAGAGTGGAATAAGAAACACCAAAAGCCCAGCTACTCAAGTCAAGATACCTTGGTCCTAGATAATAGTATCGAATTAAACAGAAACCACTCAAGGTTTTTAATGGAGGCAGAAATTTAATTCAGGGTTTTATTTTTAGTTTGTTTTTCCATTTTGGAAATGAGAGAGAGAATTCCAGAATTTTAGATAACAAAAATGTTAGGAGGGCTAAAGGAACAAAAGAGTTTTTGCTGTTATCCTTGAATTTAAGAAACATGAGAAGTCATAATAATCAGGAGTACAAAGGTTCCCACAGAGCTGATATTCCTCAAACTGCCAACTCTATTCTTTCACAGGAGCTGAGTGGCTCTCCTCAGCATCGTCACTTCTGGAGCTATTACCTGCAAGTGGCCTTGCTGCAGCTATTGCTGTTGCTGCTTGCTAAGGCAGAGTGGCTCCTAGCTTCCTTCTGCCTATGAATCTCAAATGAGTGACTCTAGCAGTCTCTAGAAACACTCCTCCACAGCATTTATTTTTGTTGACTTGTTTTCCCAACAGGATTTTTCTAACCTAGAAATGTGTTTAAGGAAGTAAAAGTGAGGAGAAATTTCTAATACCTCTGAGCATAGATATCTGTGGTCTGTGGCTTCGTGGATCCTCTCTTTACTGGATTCTGTCAACTTCAACAACCAAGGAAGGCCTTTGCTCACTGCTTCTCTAGATTTAGCTGACCACCCATCTTCTGACCACCCATAATTTTTTGGTAGATAGGTCAATGTTACTGATTAAACTGCAGTCAAATTACTATCCTACCCATCTACTAGACCTTCTATATTCAAATATAAGTTACCTGGTTTTTAAAAACCTAACAAATAGTGCTTTAAAAGTACAAACACATTAATCTTAATATGAACTTTATGAAACAAACATAGGCATGCTTCATATAATCACATTTTAATCAATGATGGGCCACATATGTGGTGGTGGTCCTATAGGATTGCAATAGAGCTATATGATGGAATAGACGATACCACCTAGGTTTGTGTGTGTACATTCTGTGATGTTCACATGACAAAATCACCTAATGATGCATTTCTCAAAATATACTTATGTCATGAAGTGATGCATGCATGTAATATCATTGCCTCCATCTTATAGAGGAGAATTGAGGTAAATAAGGTTGAATAACTTGTTTAAGGGCAAATAATTAATAAATGGTAGAGCTGGGGTTATCAGCTCAGGCAGTCTGACTCCAGAGGCCATGCTTTTAACCAAGATGCTATGCTGCCTATAAAGTTAAAATTCTATAATTTTATAATATATTTTATATTTCATAATTGTTTCACAGGGTGAAATTTCTCTTGTTTTTGTCTCTGTCTCACCTTTGCTGAACCTCCCCAATGCACGTGTGTGTACACATCACATCTGTGTACATTTGTGCATGCACACACACACTTGTACATACTTCAGGATTCAGAAATACTGACTTGCTGCTTGTTCTCATAGCACAACCTGTTGCTTCCTACTTAAATTCTTTGGTATTTGCCTCTTCTCCCTAGTAGGCCTTCCCTTAACTTATTAGCCTAAAGAGCCCTTCTTTTATGTGTGAAATTCTCCTCCCCCACCATGTACATACCCCAGAGTTTGTAGTTTTTTTAATCAATGAAGTTTGTATGACCTTCTGCGATTGCAGTTGTTTATATGTCTGCCTCTGTTATTACACTACATGCCCAATAAAAACAACATCAGGTCTCATTTATCTTTATAGACCCAGCGCCTAGCATAGTTCCTGGTACACAGTATATATTCTATAAATATTTTGTCATGTTTAACTGAAAGCCATTTTTCCATTCCTTTGCTTAAAACCATCTTCAAAAAGTCTCTATTGACTGCATTTTTAGAAACCTAAACTCCCTTAGCACAGTGGTAAACCCTCCTTAATTTGCCCACAATTTATTTTTCCAACTTCAACTCTCACACACACTAGTTTCGGCAGGTAAAAACACACACTAGTAAAAAAACACACACTAGTTTGGGCTCCTGCTAAACAAAACTGGGGTCACTTGAAGGTTTCAGAACACAACTTTTGGGGGGAGCAAAATTCGCCATTTTACAAACAATCTTGTAGTTTCCTGCTTTTGTGCTTTTTCTTACATTGTCTTCCTTATCTAGAATGCATTCTCCAGTGTTCACTGTTATCTGGATTCTGCTGAGCTTTCAATGCTCCGCTTAAATGCCATTCCCCATTAAACTGTCTTTTATTCTCTAAATCAGATAAAATTTACCATGTTATCTTCTTTCACCACTCACTATACTTAGCTGCCCCACTAATTTATAAACAGCCATGTTTTATTTCATTCCATGCATTATTAGTTTCATGGAGGCAGGCAGCAGCAACTTTGCATTTTCTCTGTCAGCTTCTCAAAGCATTTTGCATTGACTATTGCCCACATACAATTTCCCAGTATTTCCTACTGCACTGACACAGTATAGTAGTACTACTGTCCATATTCTTACTCATTGCTAAGTGTAAACACATAATTTTATGACACAATAGTAATAAAGTGATGATAATAGCAGAATAAATATGGTTTACCAGTCACATTCCATTAATAAGCAAGTAGATTCAGAAAACTTGAAAAAATAAAGTCAGAGTGTAATACAAGTGGCTACCATTACTAAGTGCTTACACTTACATGTTATCCACTTATCTAATAGTGTAGGCTTTAGCATCCTTAGTTTTGAGATAAGAAAACCAAGGCTCAGAACGTTTAAGAAACATGCCTAAGATCACACATTTAATAAACAGAAGAGCTTTGAGTTAAATCCTGGTCAGTCTCCTGCACCTATGCTCATAAAACAATATATTTCCTACTTTTCATATACAAATACATTACCCTGATCATTTTACATATACTATTATAGTTGATCCTTATGACAACCTTGTGAGGTAGGTATTATATTCTTCATTTTACAAATGAGAAAATTGAGATTCTAAAAAATTAATTTATTTCCTAAAATGTATACAGCCAGTAAGTGGTAGAGTTAAAATTTGAATTAGGACCAACTCATGTCAATCTTAATCCTAAATTCTAAGCTATCTTCTACGTGGATTTTTCTGCTCTAGCACGTTTTTTCCTTTTCAGCTATGGACTCTTTGGAGTGTGGAGAGGAAGTCATAACAGACTCACCAATTTTCTTCTGCCAGACAAAGGACTTTGAATGCCCTAATTTACAAGGCATTATCCATCTCATACTGTTAAACAATTTCTTGTCTTCCGAGGCCTTGGAGTAGAAGAAACAGCCTAAATCTACATCTAATTGATTTATTGGGCACCTGTTCTTATTTCATGAATCATTTTTGGAAGGATTATTGATTCAAGTGTGGGCTGATTTTTAATTAGTTTCTCTCTTTCTCATGATAATATTTATAGTTAAATTGATCAGCAGTTAGGTAAATCACTTGTGGCAGGTATACATGCACTTACATTCTCAATCAGTGTCTGACATTTTGGCTTTGATAGAAACCCTGTGTTTAGTGATTTGTTGAGACACACTAAGGTTTCTAAAGGGGAGAAACCCATACTCTCAGGCAATAAGCAATAAGGTAAACATGCAGGTTGGTGCTAATCCCCAGGAAGGAAAGGAGGACTGAATCCTAGCCTGGCCTGGCCCTGAAGCAAGCAGCCAGGCCTCACCACATTGCATCTGCCCATTAGAGCAGATGCCCCAGAAAAAAGGCAGCTGCCTATTGGCATCCTAGCTAAGTTCTTTTTTTTTTTTTTTTTTTTTTTTTTTATCTGATGGTAGTTTGTATTTTTGTGAGATTGATAGTAATATCCCCTTTATTGTTTTTTTTTTTTTTTATTGCATTTTAGGTTTTGGGGTACATGTGATGAACATGCAAGATTGTTGCATAGATACACACATGGCAGTGTGCTTTGCTGCCTTCCGTCCCCTCACCTGTATCTGTCATTTCTCCCCATGCTATCTCTTCCCACCTCCCCACCTCCCGCCCCTCCCCCATTTCCCCCCAACAGACCCCAGTGTGTAGTGCTCCCCTCCCTGTGTCCATGTGTTCTCATTGTTCAACACCCGCCTATGAGCGAGAATATACGGTGTTTGATTTTCTGCTCTTGTGTCAGTTTGCTGAGAATGATGGTTTCCAGGTTCATCCATGTCCCTATAAAGGACGTGAACTCATCGTTTTTGATGGCTGCATAATATTCCATGGTGTATATGTACCACATTTTCCCTATCCAGTCTATCATCGTTGGGCATTTGGGTTGGTTCCAGGTCTTTGCTATTGTAAACAGTGCTGCAATGAACATTCGTGTGCACGTGTCCTTGTAGTAGAATGATTTATAATCCTTTGGATATATACCCAGTAATGGGATTGCTGGGTCAAATGGGATTTCTATTTTTAGGTCCTTGAGGAATCGCCACACTGTCTTCCACAATGGTTGAATTAATTTACATTCCCACCAACAGTGTAAAAGTGTTCCTATTTCTCCACATCCTCTCCAGCATCTGTTGTTTCCCGATTTTTTAATGATCGCCATTCTAACTGGTGTGAGATGGTATCTCAATGTGGTTTTGATTTGCATTTCTCTGATGACCAGTGATGATGAGCATTCTTTCATATGTTTGTTGGCCTCCTGTATGTCTTCTTTTGTAAAGTATCTGTTCATATCCTTTGCCCATTTTTGAATGGGCTTGTTTGTTTTTTTCTTGTAGATCTGCTTTAGTTCTTTGTAAATTCTGGATATCAGCCCCTTGTCAGATGGGTAGACTGCAAAAATTTTTTCCCATTCTGTTGGTTGCCGATTCACTCTACTGACTGTTTCTTTTGCCGTGCAGAAGCTGTGGAGTTTGATTAGGTCCCATTTGTCTATTTTGGCTTTTGTTGCCATTGCTTTTGGCGTTTTGGTCATGAAGTCCTTGCCTACACCTATGTCCTGAATGGTTTTGCCTAGATTTTCTTCTAAGGTTTTTATGGTATTAGGTCTGATGTTTAAGTCTTTAATCCATCTGGAGTTAATTTTGGTGTAAGGTGTCAGGAAGGGGTCCTGTTTCTGCTTTCTGCACATGGCTAGCCAGTTTTCCCAACACCATTTATTAAACAGGGAATCCTTTCCCCATTGCTTGTTTTTGTCAGGTTTGTCGAAGATCAGATGGTTGTGGGTATGTTGTATTTCCTGTGAGGCCTCTGTTCTGTTCCATTGGTCTATATCTCTGTTTTGGTACCAGTACCATGCTGTTTTGATTACTGTAGCCTTGTAGTATAGTTTGAAGTCCGGTAGTGTGATGCCTCCCGCTTTGTTCTTTTTGCTTAGAATTGACTTGGCTATGCGGGCTCTCTTTTGGTTCCATATGAAGTTTAAGGTGTTTTTTTCCAGTTCTGTGAAGAAGGTCATTGGTAGCTTGATGGGAATAGCGTTGAATCTGTAAATTACTTTGGGCAGTATGGCCATTTTCACGATGTTGATTCTTCCTAACCATGAACATGGAATGTTTCTCCATCTGTTTGTATCCTCTCTTATTTCGTTGAGCAATGGCTTGTAGTTCTCCTTGAAGAGGTCCTTTACGTTCTTTGTTAGTTGTATTCCTAGGTACTTTATTCTCTTTGTAGCAATTGTGAATGGCAGTTCGTTCTTGATTTGGCTCTCTTGAAGTCTATTACTTGTGTATAGGAATGCTTGTGATTTTTGCACGTTGATTTTGTATCCTGAGACTTTGCTGAAGTTGTTTATCAGTTTCAGGAGATTTTGGGCTGAGATGATGGGGTCTTCCAGATATACAATCATGTCATCTGCAAATAGAGACAATTTGATTTCCTCCTTTCCAATTTGGATACCCTTTATTTCTTTTTCTTGCCTGATTGCTCTGGCTAGAACTTCCAGTACTATATTGAATAGGAGTGGTGAGAGAGGGCATCCTTGTCTAGTGCCAGATTTCAAAGGGAATGCTTTCAGTTTTTGCCCGTTCAGTATGATATTGGCTGTTGGTTTGTCGTAAATAGTTTTTATTGTTTTGAGATACGTTCCGTCAATACCTAGTTTATTGAGGGTTTTTAGCATAAAGGGTTGTTGAATTTTGTCAAAAGCCTTCTCTGCATCAATTGAGATAATCATGTGGTTTTTGTCTTTGGTTCTGTTTATGTGGTGAATTACGTTTATGGACTTGCGTATGTTGAACCAGCCTTGCATCCCCGGGATGAATCCTACTTGATCATGGTGGATGAGCTTTTTGATATGCTGTTGCAATCGGTTTGCCAGTATTTTATTGAAGATTTTTGCATCTATGTTCATCATGGATATTGGCCTGAAATTTTCTTTTCTTGTTGAGTCTCTGCCGGGTTTTGGTATCAGGATGATGTTTGTCTCGTAAAATGATTTGGGAAGGATTCCCTCTTTTTGGATTGTCTGGAATAGTTTCAGAAGGAATGGTATCAGCTCCTCCTTGTATGTCTGGTAGAATTCAGCTGTGAACCCATCTGGTCCTGGGCTTTTTTTGGGTGGTAGGCTCTTTATTGCTGCCTCGACTTCAGACCATGTTATTGGTCTATTCAGGGTTTCGGCTTCTTCCAGGTTTAGGCTTGGGAGGTTGCAGGTGTCCAGGAATTTATCCATTTCTTCCAGGTTTACTAGTTTATGTGCATAGAGTTGTTTGTAATAATCTCTGATGATGGTTTGGATTTCTGTGGAATCTGTGGTGATATCCCCTTTATCGTTTTTTATTGCATCTATTTGGTTATTCTCTCTTTTCTTTTTTATTAATCTGGCTAGTGGTCTGTCTATTTTGTTGATCTTTTCAAAAAACCAGCTCCTGGATTTATTGATTTTTTGAAGAGTTTTTTGTGTCTCTATTTCCTTCAGTTCTGCTCTGATCTTAGTTATTTCCTGTCTTCTGCTAGGTTTTGAGTTTTTTTGATCTTGCTCCTCTAGCTCTTTCAATTTTGATGATAGGGTGTCAATTTTAGATCTCTCCTTTCTTCTCATGTGGGCACTCATTGCTATATATTTTCCTCTAGAGACTGCTTTAAATGTGTCCCAGAGATTCTGGTATGTTGTGTCTTCGTTCTCATTGGTTTCGAAGAACATCTTTATTTCTGCCTTCATTTCATTGTTTATCCAGTCAACATTCAAGAGCAAGTTGTTCAGTTTCCATGAAGCTGTGCGGTTCTGAGTTAGTTTCTGCATTCTGAGTTCTAACTCGATTGCACTGTGGTCTGAGAGACTGTTTGTTATGATTTCTGTTCTTTTGCATTTTCTGAGGAGTGATTTATTGCCAATTATGTGGTCAATTTTAGAGTAGGTGTGATGTGGTGCTGAGAAGAATGTATATTCTGTGGATTTGGGGTGGAGAGTTCTGTAAATGTCTATTAGGTTTGCTCGTTCCAGGTCTGTGTTCAGGTCCTGGATATCCTTGTTGATTTTCTGTCTGGTTGATCTGTCTAATATTGACAATGGGGTGTTAAAGTCTCCCACTATTATTGTGTGGGAGTCTAAGTCTCTTTGTAAGTTATTAAGAACTTGCCTTATGTATCTGGGTGCTCCTGTATTGGGTGCGTATATATTTAGGATCGTTAGCTCTTCTTGTTGCAGTGATCCTTTTACCATTATGTAATGTCCTTCTTTGTCTCTTTTGATCTTTGTTGCTTTAAAGTCTAGCTAAGTTCTTTACCAAACTAGCATGCTTATGATAAAAATAATAGGAACAGTAATGCCTTTCACAGTTAATAGTTGTAAAGGACTTTTCTCGTGGCTGTGCTTCTCAAGTTCCATGGGCATATTCCTTGAAGATATGTGGGTACTCCAGAGGTTGGCACAGCTTCTTAGAATATCAATTCTGTTCTGTTTTAAGCAATGTAAAACATTATTTCACATTAAGTCAAACATAGGTGTTTTATGAAGTAGACTGAAAAATACGCATAAAATTTCAAGATAAAACTACAACTTCAAAGAAACATCTTAAGTTTTCCCTATAAGTTGTTTCGGTTAACTTGAATTATTCATTCAGAACCTTGTGGGGGATGCTTTCACTGTCTTTGCCATTGGCTGTACTTATGAAGAAAGTTTGGAATGGACTGATAAATAGTCGATGTGAAGTTTATAAATCAGAAAAATGTTTTTATAATTTTACTAATCATATCAGAATGATTTTTATGGTTGTAGGCTAGGCATTTTAAGATTTGCAAGTATATCTATAATTCTTGCCTTTCCTACCATCCACTTTAAAACCACTCAAAACTCTAGGTGTTTCAAGGAGCATGTGGGAAATAAGTGGGTGCTCTAAGAAGATGAAACAACCCACCACAGTCTACCTTTGTGCTTTCCATGAGTGTTCCATTAGCATTCACTGACCATTTATTGTCAATTCTTTTTAAATCTCTTTGATTAACTGTTGTGACTCAGTAAGCTCTTTGGATGGCATAAGTGATCAGTTGATATTTTAAATAACCAAGGGCTCACTTTTTCAAACTGCAGGTCATAACAATCTATAATTAGCAGTAATTCTGCCAACATTTCCGGGTTTCTTTCATAACTTGGTCTCATAATTATAGCTTATGTGGTACTTGGTCATTCTAGCCTAAATGTTTTATCATATTTGTCATTTGCAACTTCTCTTCTAAGACAGACAGACCTTCAACTGACAGCTGTTTCCTTCAATGGGTACAATAGCACGTAACATTTGGGAAGGTATTACTGAATGATTTAACACATGCGCTCTGATGTCTGTAGACCTGGATTTTAGTCCCAGCTCTACAACTGACAAGCAAGTTGTTTAATTTTTCTAGAATCAATTTATTGGTAGTATAATGAATACGATATCCTCATGAAACTGATGTGAGAATTAAATAAAACAATTACTTAAAAAGCATTCTGTTCTTAGAACATGTGATCAAAAATGATAGTCATATTTATTATTGTTGATATTTTTGTTTTTAATGTTTAAGTATAGTATTAAAAGTACAAAAACCTTATTTTTACAATGCAGTAAAGTTTTATAAAGTTGTTCCATTGTGGGCAGGCCTATACAAACCTACCCTCAAAAGTCTAAGGAAGCTGAGAGGACAAATAATGTGGCGGACATATACAGTTTCTCAGAAAGAAACATATAAACATATAATGGGCATTTACAATCAGAAGCCATGTCTGTGTCTTAGGGAGCAGCAAGACAAGATGGTGAGTCTGCATGCCATTGTGCTCCAGACTGAGAGAAAGAATATATGTGCTTCAGAAGGGATGTGTAGGACAGTTGTTTAAGGGCGGGATTCTAAGATATCAAAGCTGTCTTTACCTAAGGTCAGGTTTCATAGTAAGTACATGCTCTTACACAAGGAAGAGTAGATACAACAGAAATCTTACAGGCCTTTCCCAAACCGGGGTTAATCAGAAGTCCACGTGGTGGATTAGTATCCAAGATGGAGTTGCTTTAGCCTTCACAAAAGTAAATATAGCCACTTACGTCAAGATATCAGTACCTTAAAACCTTGCTCATGCCTTCATTCGGTCATTAACCATCTTAAGTAAATGATATTTTTACTTGTATCATCATGCTATGGCTTGAATGTCCCCTCCAAAACTCATGTTGAAATTTAATTGCCATTGCAACAGTGCTGAGAGATGGGACCTTTAAGAGATGATTAGGTCATAAGTACTCTGCCCTCATGAATGAATTTATGCTATTATTTCAGGGGTAGATTAGTTTTCTTGAGAGTAATTTCCTGATAAAAGGAAGACGTTTGGCCTTCGTTCTCTCTCTGACTCATGTACTTGCTTGCCCTTCTGCTTTCCACCATGGAATGATGCAGCATGAAGGCCTTTGCTAGCATTAGGTGCCATGCGCTTGAACTCTTCAGCCTCCATAACTGTAAGCCAAATAAACTTCTATTGTTTATGTATTAGCCAGTCTGTGATACTCTGTTACAGCAGCTGAAAATGGACTAAAACAGAAAATCAGTATTGAGAATAAGATTATTGCCATTAAGAAAACAAAACGTAAACCTGAAAATGTGGAAGTAGCTTAATAACTGGAAAGTGGATAGAAACTGGGAGAATTTGGAGAAGCAAGCTAGAAATAGCCTAGATTTCTGGTCAATGGAACATTAAGAGCAATTCTGGTGAGGGATTGGAAGAAGAGTAGAGCTGTAGGAAGAGTTTGAAACTTCTTAGAAGTTACTTAAGTGGTCATGACAATAATGTTGTTAGAAATATAGACAGAAACCATTCTGATGTGGTCTCAGATGGAAATGAGAAAGAAGGTACTTGAAATTGGAGTAAAGGTATTCTTGTCATACAGTTGCAAAGAACTTGGCAGGATTGTGTCCATGTCTTAGGACTTTATGGAATGCAGAAATTAAGAGTAATGAACTAGGATATCTGGTGGAAGAAGTATCTAAGGATAAAAGCATTCCAGCTACTGTGTGGCTACTTGTGAACACATACAATGAAATGTGAGAGAAAAGAAATGACTTAGTGATGACATTTATAATTGAAAGAGAAGCAGAATTAAAAAATTTGGAAATTTTGCATTCTGGACAGGTGAAGAGTGAAAAGGCATGTTGGAGAGAAAATACTAGGAGTATAGCCAAGTAATTGTTTGCTAAAGAGAATCATACGACCAGAAGGGAGCTAGGTGCTGTTTATTAGCACCATAGGAGAAAGACTCCAAAGTCATTTAGATCTTGGAGTCTGTCCCTCCCATCACAAGTTCAGAGCTCTAGGAGGGCAGAATGTTTTTGGAGAATGAGTTTGGCACCCTCCATGGACTCACTACCCAAGGCTGCAGCAGGACTCTGCTTCCCACATTCCAGCACCATGCCCCTTAGTCACCCCAGCCATGGCTCAAGCAGGCCCAGGTATACTTCACCCCACCACTCTGCAAGTTACAAGCTATAAATGTTGGTCGTGTCCATGTGGTGCTAATTCTGCAGGAATGCAGAATGCAAGAGCTGTGCATGCATGGCTACTTTCACCCTAGATTTCAAAGGATGTTGTGGACAACCTAGGGGCCCAGAGAGTCTTCTTGCAGAGATGGAGCCACTGCAGAGACCTCTTACCCTATTAGGGCAATGCAAAGTGGAAATGTGAGGGAGGATTTGCCATAGAGAGTTTCCACTAGGACAGTGCCTAATAGAGCCGTGGGAGTGGGGCCATTACTAAGACCTCAGAACTGTAGACCAACGAGTGTGCGATGCCAATCTGAGAAAGCTGCAGACACTACACTCCAATTGGAGAGAGCTGAAACATGGGCTTAGCCCAGAAAAGCCATAGAGACATGGCTGCCTGAGGCCTTGGAGGCCCAACCACAGTACTAGTGTGCCCAGGATGTAGGACATGGAGTCAATGGAAATTATTCTGGAGTGTTAAGATAATGGTGTTCTCTGTTGAGTTTTGGACTTTCTTGGGAACAATTACCCTTCCTTCTTGCCTATTTCTCCTTTTGGAATGGGGCTGTCTATCTGCACTTGTTCCACATTGGATTCAGAAGCACTTGAATAGTTAATCTCACAGTTCCACAGCTGGAGAGTAGTTTGCTTCAGGATTAATTGATTCTTGAGTCTTACTCATGTCTGATTCAGATAAGACTCTGGATTTTGGACTGACAGAGGTATGATAAAAATCTCTGGCTGTAGTTATAGGTTTTCCTGTTTCTCCTATAATTCTGCCCGTTTTTGCTGTGGATATTTTGGATCCATGTAATTAATTGCATACAGATTATGGAATAGTGTGTTTCTATTGAATCAACACTTTTTTTATTGTGAAAAATGTCTTTTTTCCCTGGCAATATCTTCTTACATTGAAGTCTAAGTTGTCACCTATTAGTATAGCTCTCTTGGTTTCTCTTAACCATGGATTTCATAGTGCACCTTTTTTCATCATTTTACTTTCAATCTTAATCTGTCTTTATGTTTTTCATTCTAGTATTAAAATCTTTAACTGGATGTTTGACATGCATATGAAAATACTAATTTATGTCTATTTTAATTTATCATATAATTTTTTTCTTCTTTGTTCCATCTCTTTTTTCTTTCCTATTACTATCTTATCTTCTATTTGTTGGATCAAGCATGTTTCAGTATTTATTTCCCTATTAAGCTTGTTAGTTACCCTCTCTTTTACTGTCCTAATTATTTCCTTAGAGGTAACAATAAATATTACATTAGTATAATAAATGTACTAATTTAAGGTAGAATGTACCTTAATTTCCCATTTTGTAAAGTTTTTAGAACAAAACTCTTACTTCACATCTAACTTCTGTCCTATTTTTACCATGCATTGCAATCACACATACTATGAAACTACTCAAGACAGATAAAAAGTGAACCAATTATTAACTGATTGTGTCTCAGCCCCAAACCCAACTCTGTTTGCTTGCTTTTCTAAAACTCTGGTGGCACCCACTGAATGTTTTCCTTTGCCATCTGGAGTAAAGCTAGACTTTGTCAGTAGAGGACACCATGATAACAGCAGAGAACAATAACAGCAAGGAGACACTCTTTCTGCCTGGGGCATTCCATGTTTTTAGTTAGTATGAATACCCTGCAAACCTCACAGACAAGTTTCAACCAGATCTTCAGGACTGGCTCTCTTCACCCTATGGCCATTTCCAAGTGCACCAATTGCGCTGTTTTGGCAGCTGTGGCTGAACGCATTTCTCCCCACCTCATGGCAGGTTCTGAGAAGGTCCACTGCACTGCTTGCCCGGCAGCTCTGGCCACACCTGCAGGTAGCCACCTCCCCTCTTAGAGGGTTTTTTTCCATATGTTAGCTCTAGCCTGCCCACATATCCCTGCACTGGCCAGACAGTTCTAACGATCATTCCTGACCTGTTACCTCTGGCATCTTCCTTCGCAGCTGTTGGGCAGCGTTTGCTGTGGTAGTCATGCTCTCTTTGAAGAAGTCTGATCCAATATGGCCAAATAGGAACAGCTCCAGAGTGCAGTTCCCAGGGAGAACAGTGCAGAGGATGAGTGCTCACCTAATTTCCAAACAAGTTTTCACTGCCCATTGACCAGGAGATTCCCAGGCCAAAAGCACCAAGAGTTTTCAGGGCAGCGTCTTCAGCTGGTGCCACCTCTGCACACAGAAACTCACACAAGTTTGGGTGGTATTTTCGATTGGCACCTGAAATGCCTGGGAGACAGAGCTGCCCATTCAACTGAAAGGGAGGGGGCTGAGACAGGGAGCTAGGGGATCTGGCTCGGTGGGTACCACCTCAACAAAACAAGCAATCTGAAATGCTCTGGATTGAGAGTTTCACAGCAAGCACAGCTGGATCCAGGACCATCCCACTTAGTCGGGGGAAGGGCATCGCCCACTACCAAGGCAGTCCGTCACTACTGAGGCAGTTCATACAGCAGCAGGGCAGAGCCTGCAGTAGCTCAGCAGTGCCTCTGCTGACAGACTGTGACTAGACTACTCTGTGTGGGGCAGGGCACATATGAAAAAAAGCAACAGCACAACAGGAACTCATAAATAAAGCCAAACTTCCTAAGACAGAGCATCTGGGAAAAGAGGCAGTTATGAGCTTAGCTGCAGCAGACTTAAAGGTACCTGTCCAGCAGCTCTGCACAGAACAACAGAGCTCTCAGCACAGCAATTGAGCTCCTATAAGGGACAGACTATCTCCTCAAGCAACTCCCTGACCCCCATATATCCAAAGAGATACCTCATAAAGGAGAGCTCAGGCCAACATCTGGCATGTACCCTTCTGGGACGAGGATAGCAGAGGAAGAAACCGGTGTCAACCCTTGCTGTTCTGCAGCTCCGCGCAGGCAATCCCTAGGTGAGCAGGGTCTGGAGTGGACCTCCAGCAGTACTGCAGCAGAGGGGCTAGACTGTTAGAAAACAAGAAACAGAAAGAAATGGCTTCAACATCAACAAAAACGACGTCCACTCAGAAACCCTATCTGAAAGTCATCAACTACAAAGACCACAGATAGGAGAAAAAATCCACAAAGATGGGAGAAACCAGCGCAAAAAGGATGAAAACACCAAAAACCAGAACATCTTTCCTTCTCCAAGGGATCACAATTCACCATCTAGGGATCAAAGATGATGGAGAATGAATCAAATAAATCAACAGAAACAGGCTTCAGAAAGTGGGTAATAACAAACTTCCCAGAGCTAAAAGAACATGTTCTAAACCAATGAATCCAATGCAAAGAAACTAAGAACATTGAAAAAAGATGAGATGAGATGCTAACTAGGATAAACAGCTTAGAGAAGTATATAAATGACTTGATGGAGCTGAAAAACACAGCACGAGAACTTTCGGGAAGCATACACAAGTTTCAACAGCCAAATCGACCAAGCAGAAGAAAGGATATCAGAGATTGAAGATCAACTCAATGAAATAAAATGAAAAGGCAAATTTAGAGAAAAAAGATAGAAAAGAAATGAACAAAGCCTCCAAGAAATAGAGGATTATGTGAAAAGACCTAATCTACGTGTGATAAGTGTACCTGAATGTGACAGACAGAATGAATCCAAGCTGGAAACATTCTTCAGGATATTATCCGGGAGAACTTCCCCAACCTAGCAAGGCAGGCCAACGTTGAAGTCCAGGAAATACAGAAAATACCACAAAGATATTCCTCAAGAACAGCAACCTCAAGGCACATAATCAACAGATTCACCAGGTTGAAATGAAGGAAAAAATGCTAAAGGCAGTCAGAGAGAAAGGTGGGGCTACCCATAAGGTACCCATGAGGGAAGCTCATCAGACTTACAGCGGATCTCTCAGCAGAAACCCTACAAGCCAGAAAAGAGTAGGGGCCAATATTCAACATCCTTAAAGAAAAGAACTTTCAACCTAGAATTTCATATCCAGCCAAACTAAACTTCATAAGTGAAGGAGAAATAAAATCCTTTATGGGAAAGCAATTGCTGAGAGACTTCATCACTTCATCAGGCCTGCCTTACAAGAGCTCCTGAAAGAAGCACTAAACATAGAAACGAACAACCAATACCAGCCACTCCAAAAATATACCAAATGGTAAAGACCATCAGCACAATGAAGAAAATGTGTCAACTAGTGGGTAAAACATCCAGCTAGCATCAAAATGGCAGGATCAAATTCACACATAACAATATTAACCTTAAATGTAAATGGACTAAATGCCCCAATCAAAAGACATGGACTGGCAAATTGGATAAAAAGTCAAAACCCTTCAGTGTGCTGTATTCAGGAAACCCATCTCATGTGCCAGGAGACACATAGGCTAAAAATAAAGGAATGGAGGAAGATTTATCAAGCAAATGGAGAAAAAAAAAAAAAAAAAAAAAAAAAAAGCAGGAGTTGCAATCCTAGTCTCTGACAAAATGGACTTTAAGCCAACAAAGATCAAAAGAGACGAAGAAGGATAAAAGGATCAATGCATCAAGAAGAACTAATAGTCCTAAACATATACACACCCAATACAGGAGCACCCAGGTACATAAACCAAGTTCTTAACAACCTACAAAGAGACTTAGACTCCCACACAATAATAGTGGGAGACTTTAACACTCCACTGTCAATATTAGACAGATAAACAAGACAGAAAATTAGCAAGGATATCCAGGACTTGAACCCAGATCTGGAGCAAGTGGACCTTGACATCTACAGAACTCTCCACCCCAAATCCACAGAATATACATTCTTCTCGGCACTACATGGCACCTATTCTAAAATTGACCACATGATTTGAAGTGAATCACTCCTTAGCAAATGCAAAAGAATGGAAGTCATAACAAACAGTCTCTCAGACCATAGTGCAATCAAATTAGAACCAGAATTAACAAAGTAACTCAGAACTGCGCAGCTTCATGGAAACTGAACAACCTGCTCCTGAATGTCGACTGGATAAACAATGAAATAAAGGCAGATATAAAGATGTTCTTTGAAACCAATGAGAATGAACACACAATGTACCATAATTTGTGGTACACATTTAAAGCAGTGTCTAGAGGGAAATTTATAGCAATAAATGGCCACCAGAGAAGCATGGAAAGATCTAAAATCAACACCCTATCATCAAAATTGAAAGAGCTACAAGAGCAAGATTTAAAAAAACTCAAAAGCTAGTAGAAGACAAGAAATAACTAAGATCAGAGCAGGACTGAAGAAGATAGAGACACACACACAAAAAAAAAAAACTTCAAAAAATCAAGAAATCCAGGAGTTGGTTTTTTGAAAAGATCAACAAAATAGACCACTAGCCAGATTAATAAAAAAGAAAACGGAGAAGAATCAAATAGATGCAATAAAAAACAATACAGGGGTTATTGCCACTGACTCCACTGAAATACAAATTACAATTGGAGATTACTACAAACAATTCTATGCACATAAACCAGTAAACCTGGAAGAAATGGATAAATTCCTGGACACTTAGACCCTCCCAAGCCTAAGTCAGGAAGAAGTTGAAAACTTGAATAGACCAATATCAAGGACTGAGGTTGAAGCACCAATTAATAGCCTACTAACCAAAAAAGCCAAGGTCCACATGGGTTCGCAGCTGAATTCTACCAGACATACAAAGAGGAGCTAGTTACCCTTCCTTCTGAAACTATTCCAAACAATCCAAAAAGAGGGAATTCTTCCCAAATCATTTTATGAGACAAACATCATCCTGATACCAAAACCCAGCAGAGACTCAACAAAAAAAGAAAACTTCAGGCCAATATCCATGATGAACATAGATGCAAAAATCTTCAATAAAATACTGGCAAACCAATTGCAACAGCACATCAAAAAGCTTATCCATCACGATCAAGTAGGCTTCACCCCGGGGATGCAAGCTGGTTCAACATACACAAGTTTATAAACATAATCCACCACATAAACAGAACCAAAGACAAAAACCACATGATTATCTCAACAGATGCAGAGAAGGCATTCAACAAAATTCAACAGCCCTTTATATAAAAAACTCTCAATAAACTAGATATCGAAGGAACATATCTCAAAATAATAATTTTTTTTATTTATTTAAGACAAACCTACAGCCAATATCATGCTGAATGGGTAAAAACTGAAAGCATTCTGGAAGTTCTACCGAGAGCAATTAGGCAGGAAAAAAAAAGAAAATAAAGGGTATTCAATTAGGAAAAGAGGAAGCCAAATTGTCTCTATTTGTCTCTTTAAGTCTTAGTTTATCCTTTTTAGTAGTTAGTTATCTTTGACATCTACAATTCTTCACATCAGATTTTCTTTGTTCTAATAACTGGTTTGGTTTCTGTCTCCTGAGTTTAATATACTCAAAATTTGTGTTTCCATAATTTAACATTCCTGATGCTTTATCCTTCTGCATTTCTGCGATTCCATCTGAGAGCATTCTCTTTTTGTCTAAAGAGTACTCTTTAGTGTTCTTTGTAAAGCATATCTGCCGATGATAAATTATTTCAAATTATTTCAATCTTTATCTAAAATAATTTTTTCACATTACTTAATAATTATAATTTTGCTTTGTGTAGAATCTGAGGTTAGCAGTTATTTCTCTTCAGTACTTTAACAGAATTATTTCTTGTTATTGGTTTTAACATTTCTATTGATGAGTCAACTGTCATTCCCATTGATGTTCCATTGAAAATAATGTGTCTTTCTGTTTGCTCTTACAGAAAAAGTTTTAGATTTCCTTTGTGTTTTTAAACAGATTTTACTATTATGTGTCTAGAAATGGTCTTCTTCACACTTTTTCTTAGAATTCATAGAAAATCTTGAATCACACTGACTTGATATGTTTCATTAGTTTTGGCAAATTCTCAACCACTTTTTTTTTTTTCAAATATTAGTTTTTCCCCAGTTTCTTTTCATCTTCCTTCTGTGACTCTAATTGTATTTATATTAAATCTTTCAATCTTTACATTCCCTTTCCACTCATGAAATTGTCTTTTTTTTTTTTGTCTGCACATCAATTTGCACACTTTTTATTGACCTGTCTTCTAATTTACTATTATTCTCTCCTGCAGGGTCTAATTAGTTGTTCAAATA
This sequence comes from Saimiri boliviensis, assembly GCF_048565385.1. Lineage (NCBI taxonomy): Eukaryota > Metazoa > Chordata > Mammalia > Primates > Cebidae > Saimiri > Saimiri boliviensis. The sequence goes on from NC_133459.1 coordinate 67,680,415, forward strand.
ACTATACTAAATTTTGTATTTCCATTATTAATTTCACATGGACAGCATTTTCATATATATATATATATATGTATGTATTTTTTAGTTTTTACTTAGGCCAGTTGTCTCCACATGTTCCTCTGTTTCTGTGAACGCAATAACATGCTGTAACGTTCTGTTCCATTAAATTCAGTGTCTGGATCACACATGGATCTATTTCTATTGCAAACTTTCTTCATCATTTGCTCTTGCTTCCTGTTAATTGATTAAGCAGCAGAAGTTTTATAAAATTTACAAATATATACTTATTCATACCTTGTCTGAGTTTTTATTGTTTTATTTTTATAATTTTTGAAGTATTTTCAAAATAAAATATAGATTCTATATCTAAAGAAAAGTAAAGTTTACTCTGACAGGAGTTTTTCTCCATGTCTATCTTATTATAGGACATAACTCTAGAACTACAGTTACAGTTAAGTATATGTAGCATATTTTAGGAAAGACTATACACAGGAATATTGAATATCATCTTTATTAAGGGAGTAGGCTGCATTTGAGAGAGATTTACTTTTTTCTTTAGGCATTCATAAGATGAATATAGAACAAATAATTATTTTTTAAATGTAACAATTGCTATTAAAATGAAGAAGAATCTACCAAGCATTTAAAATTTTATAGACCTTGTAAAGTGAGTAAAACATAGGTCACAGCTAGACATTTAATTTCTGGATATATGTCATCATCACTTAATATTTTAAAGCCAGAGAATTTCATGTTGAAAAAACATTTGTGGAGAAAAAGCAGCTGTGTAGGTACATGACTGTGAGCAAAGACAGGGAAGAAAATTACATATGATACTGAGACGAAAATTACATATAACAAAAGGAAATATTTCCAACGATTTTTATATTCCACCATTGTGGAAAAGTTATATTTGTATAAGTCATATCTAAATATAACATAACAAGTAAGTATGCTGAGAAAGGGTATTAAAATAGAATTGCCTGGGCCTGAGTGTTAACAGGCAACAGAGGCAGACTCCAAATTTCAGTCTGGAAAAGGTATTTTCTTCCTCTATTTTACTTCTATATCTGCACCACCTCCTGTAGGTATAAATAAGGAGCATTTTTTTTTATAAGCAATACTGTCTGCCTAAGTTAATTTGCCCTGGGACCACTGCTATATAATTTTGACACCTACTCTCTCCTATGGCCCAATACTCTAACAGTCACGTTTACATAATAACTTATGGAGGTGTAACTACCCCAAATATCTCGGTTTTCAAACATTGGACATTGATCCATATGTCTTCAGTGATAATGAACTTGGATCTCCAGATATCTCTATATTCTTAGTAACAATACTGTTAATTATGCAATGAGATACATATAAATACAATCAATGTTCTTGTTTGTCTATGTCCCACAAAATGGCTAAACAATTCTTTCACAAAATATGAACTTACGTGTATGATGGTCTATATCAACAAGATTGGGTGTCAGAATATTGTCTGCTAACATTAGGACCTATAAAATGTTTAACTTTAATGAAAGGAAAAGTAGATAATTATGCAGTAGGAACTCAATATGGCTTGTTAAACAAATCTTTGATGTTGTTTATCAAAATTCAGTATAAAGCATTGAACACCATAGACTGAAGTTCCTGGATTTCAAGAGATATTTCAGTTGAAAAAGTGATCACAATACAATTAGAGAACTGTTTTGTTTTATTAAAAATCATATTTGATATAATTTTTTCTCTAAGTTTAAGAAAACACAGGAAAATGACAAACCCCAAACACTTCATTTATATATTTTTATTTTTATTTTAAGTTCTGGGGTATATGTGCAGGTTTGTTACATAGGGAAACATGTGCCTTGGTGGTTTGCAGCACCCATCAACCCATCACTTAGCTATTAAATCCAGCATGCATTAGCTATTTTCCTAACGCTCTCTCTCCCCTAATCCCAGTGCTTCCCTCCCTGTGTCAATGTGTTCTCATTGTTCAGCTCCCACTTATAAGTGACAACATGCAGTGTTTGGTTTTCTGTTCCTGAGTTAGTTTGCTGAGGATAATGGCTTCCAGCTTCATGCATGTCCTTGTTAATTTTTATGGGTGCATAGAATTCTATGATACATATGTTCCACATTTTCTTTATCCAGTCATCATTGATGGGCACTTAGATTAATTCTATGTCTTTGCTACTGTGAATAGTGCTGCAATGAACATACAATGATTTATATTCTTTTGAGTAAATACCCAGTAATGGGATTGTGGGTCAAATGGTAGTTCTGGTTCTTGATCTTAAAGGAATCACCACAACCTCTTCCACAACGTTTGGAGTTTACATTTACATTCCCACCAACAGTGTAAAAGCATTATTCCTGTTTCTCCACAACCTCACCAGCATCTGTTGTTTATTCTTTTTAATAATCACCATTCTAAGTGGCATAAGATGGTATCTCATTGTGGTTTTGATTTACATTATTCTAATGATCAGTGATGTTGATCTTTTTTCATATTTGTTGGGCACATTCATGTCTTCTTTTAACAAGTGTATGTTCATATCCTTTGCCCACTTTTTAATGGAGTCATTTGTTTGTTTCTGGTAAATTCGTTTAAGTTCCTTGTACATTTTGTGTATTACACCTTCATCAGATGGATAGATTGCAAAAATTTTCTCCCATTCTGTAGGTTGCCTGTTTGCTCTGATGACAGTTTCTCTTGCTGTACAGAAGCTCTTTAGTTTAATCGTATTCCATTTGTCAATTCTGGCTTTTGTTGCAATTACCTTTGGTAATTTTGTCATGAAATCTTTGTCCATGCCTATGTCCTGAATGGTATTGCCCAGATTTTATTCTTGGGGTTTTATACTTTTGGGTTTTACATTTAAGTCTTTATTCATCTTGATTTAATTTTTTATAAGGTATAAGGAAGGGGTCCAGTTTCAGTGTTCTGCATATGGCTAGCCAGCTTTCCCTGCACCATTTATTAAACAGGAATCCTTTCCCCATTGCTGGGTTTGTCAGGTTGGTAAAGATCAAATGGTTGTAGATGTGTGGTCTTATTTCTGAGTTCTCTATTCTGTTCCATTGGCCTATGTGTCTATCTTTATACTAGTACCATGCTGTTTTGGTTACTGTTACCTTGAGCATAAGAAGTCTGGTAGCATGATGTCTCCAGCTTTGTTCTTTTTGCATGCAATTATCTTGGCTATATGAGCTCTTTTTGGGTTCCATATGAATTAATTTTTTTTTTTCTAATTCTTTGAAGAATGTCATTGGTAGTTTACTGGCTATAGCATTGAATCTATAAATTACTTTGGGCAATATGGCCATTTTCATTTTGATTTTTCCACTCCGTGAGCATAGAATGTTTTTCCATTGGTTTGTGTCCTTTCAGATTTCTTTGAGCAGTGGTTTGTAGTTTTTCTTGAAGAGGCCCTTCACTTCCCTTGATAGCCGTATTCTCAGCTATTTTATTCTTTTTGTAGCAATTGTGAATGCAAGTTGATTCATGATTTGACTCTCTGTTTGCCTGTTGTTTGTGTACAGGAATGTTTGTGTCTTTTTCCGCAATGATTTTGTATCCTGAGACTTTGCTGAAGTTGCCTATCAGATTAAGAAGGTTTTGGGCTGAAAGGATGGGGTTTTCTAAATATAGAATCATGTCATCTACAAACAAAGACAATCTGACTTCCTCTGTTCCTATTTGAATTCCCTTTATTTCTTTCTCTTGCCTGATTTCCCTAGCCAGAAGTTCTAATACTACGTTGATTAGGAGTGGTGAGAGAAGTCATCTTTATGTTGTGCTGGCAAAACGTTTTATCTCAAATACTTCTGTTTAGATCTTCAGAAGTTATTTTCTGCTTACCAATACATTGTTTTTTCTGTATTCGGCCAACAATCAAGCTTTCATTAGTTTTAAGAAATATATAGTTTATATTACAAAAGCATTGCAATGTTTCTGGAAAAAAATATTGATGACACTCTCAGTGAACATTTTCACTTGAAAATTCTCCTAAAAAAAATTGCAATGTTAGTTTCATTTCATCTAGACCTATTATGCTCAAGGAACTCTGCTAGCCATAGGGAATACAAAGATAAGTAATAGATATTTCCTGCCATTAAGAGATAAAGACAGAAATTTGCAGGAGGATGTGCTATGCTAGTTTAAATATGGATTCCAGCCTGGTTTCCTAACTGATCTTTCAGCTTCCTAAGGAAAAAAGAAATTAGATATTTGATCTTAGGATGGGTCAAGACATAGTAATGAATTAAAATGATTGTAAATACAAAGCTATTTTATTTTTTATTTTTCGTAATTACAGAATTTTTATATAAGTGAATTCATATGAAATAACCTCCTCTTTATAAGAATAAGAAAATATGGCCCTGAGATAAAGTAAGTTACAAAGCATTTCCAAAGTCTTTTTTTGTCAAAGCATTGGTTCTGTGAGTTTTTTTTTTAATAAAAACAGTTATCATAAAAACAATTTGCGAGGCTGGGGACAGTGTGGTTCATGCCTGTCATCCCAGTACTTTGGGAGGCCAAGGCAAGAGGACACTTGAGGCCAGGAGTTTGAGACCAGCCTGAGAAACATAGTGAGACCCTGTCTCTACAAAAAAAAATATATATATATACACACACACACACACACATACCTATATATATATATATAATATATATGTGTATATATACACATATATAATATATAATATATATATTATATATATATATATATATATATATATATATATATATAAATTATCTGGGCTTACTAGGGCATGGCTAGTTTCAGCTACTCTGGAAGCTAAAGTAAGAGAATTACCTGAGTCCGGAAGTTTGAGGCTACAGTGAGCTATGATCATACCACTGCACTTCAGCCTAGGTGACACAGTAAGACCCTGTCTCAAAAATAATTATAATTTTGCAAAATAATGTTTGCTATATCCATCTGTGAAGAAACCCTATATGTAGCACATTAAAATTTTTACAAAGTCATCAGATTTAAAAATTATATTTCAGTTTGTTTAGCCTAGCCTTTCCCAAATTTATTTAACCATAGAGATTCCTTTGTGAAATACACACACACACACAAAAATAATGCATTCTGGACAATGTAAACAGAATAATATCAAAATTTATATTCTCAAGCCTAGATGCCTTTCCCTAAGTACACTTGCCTGACCAAGTGGTGAAAAAGAGAGTAAAGTTAATGTCCTCGCACGGAGATTGTGTTCATGTCATGAGTCAGGCAACTGATCAAAAAGTGAAATATTGACCAGAATGCAAAAAGAAGCTAGTTGGAAAAAACATCAAAAGTTTCTGGAAAAAGCCTATGTCATGGTTAACAGCAAGGGCTCCAAGGGCTCTGGATCCAGACTGCTTGTATTCAAATCAAATTCAGGCATATTAGCAGTGGGATATTGATGTTTTCACTCAATCCTTGCATGCCTTAATTTTCTTGTAGGTAAAATGGAAACAGTAATAGAGATCACCACCATCTTGTATTATTATCACTAGTTAGTTATTTATGATTAAAGCACTTAGAATAATGTATGGCCCCTAAGAGACAGCATTTAAGTTTATAAATAAATAATCCTCACAGTTCTTTTTCTTTTCAATCTCCTACTTGATGAATTGTTTTCTTCTACTTGGGAAATTCCATTTTTCTTACAAAGTCAAGTTCACTGGATTAACACCCCTCTCAATGCCATGTTTGGGAAATTTTTTAAAATGTATTTCTGGAGTAAATAAAGTGAATGAACAAAAGGAAATTTTTAAAACATATGCTAGCCAAATCTTTAGTGCATATTCATACCCAATAACTTGGGGCATATTCACTGGAGAAAACCAACTAACCTCATGTAATAAGAACAACAAATTATTTTCTGTATTGGTCCCTGTTGCCTCCAAATGCTTGCTGTAGACCTTGGTTACACAATGTTAATAATATTAGTATGTTTACTCAATGCTTACCATATGCTATGTGCTCTTCTTAGGGGTGTGTATGTAATTTTTCAGTAAATCCCTACAGCAATTCTATACATGGAATATTGTTATCCCCATTTTATAGATGAGAAATTAATGATAGACTTCTTACTACTAAATTTAATGTTTCATAATTTTAAAAAACTATTACAAATATTTTTAGGTTTTTTACATAGAAAATGGCTATTAAATTAGAACCTTTCTTAAATATAGAATTGTTGGGGACAATAATAATTGCTTACAGATGGATATTCACAATTTGTCAGTTACACACCAAGAATAGCATTGCTTGATACTCACCCAAACTTATGAGGTTGCTATTCTTACTCCTTGTTACCATAAAACAAATTGAAGTTCCATGAGGCTAACTGACTTTGTCTATGTTCACAGTAAAAATGGTATATCCCCTTTAAACTAGGCTAAAAATTTTGAACATAAACTACAGATACTTTTATCACCAAGGCTAGAGAAAGAACTATTAGTAGCAGAATAGATATAACAGATTATCAAACAAAGGAAGGTGCTCCAGTGCTGAGCTAGAAAAGTAAAACATAATTCAGATCAATCTTTAGTAGGATTTTTTATTACTACTTATTTTTACTGCAATGTCTGATTATTATATATTTCATCAAGAACAAAGCATAAGGAAGTTACTTTAGTATGTGTTAAATAGGATGAACAGAAGACGAACATTTAAATATTTCAGTATTTCTGATACAGGTACATGTACAGCTCTGAACTGAGCATAGGTATTTGAACCACCATTGCTATTATAGGAATGGTCAGGAGAAAATTCACAAAGATATCTTATAATCTCTTATCTTAATCTGTTTTGTGTTATAACAGAATACATGAGACTGGGTAATTTATAAAGAAGAGAGGTTTATTTGGCTCACAATTTTGCCAGCTGGGACGTTCAAGGACATGGGCCTGACTTCTGGCAAGAGCTTTTGTGCTGTGTCATAACATGGTGCAGAATGTCAAAGGGGAAGCAGATAGATGTGAAGACATCACATGGTAAGATAGGATGCAAGAGAGTGAAACTGAAGAAGCCAGATACTTTTTAATAACCTACATTCTCAAAAACTAATCCATTCCCATGAGTGAGCAAGAACTCACTCACCCCAACAGGAGAGTGTTAATCTATTCATGAGGGATCCCCCGTGACCTGAAAAACTCTGACGAGGCTCCACCTCCCAATACAACCACACTTGGAGATAAAATTTCAACATGAGTTTTAGGGGAAACAAGCAATTCATATCCAAACCATAGCAGTATCTATTTAAATCTGTTTTCCTTAATAAAACGACATGGAACACTCTCCAAGCAGCATAAATATGCATATCCTAGTTATGTGCATGTTTTCAATTCACTGAAAAACCTTCAGTTTCAACAAAGAATGCCTTATTTGTCTGTGTACAAAGAGCTTGCTGTGAGTCTGTCTTCCTCAGGAGAAAAATAAATAAATTTCATGACTTTGTAATTGTCATCTTAAAAACTTTCTTGCCCTCATTTAGTTATTTAAGAAAAAAAATCTTTATAATGAATCAAGTATTATTTATGTCATTGTAAAGGTTAGAAAAACATCAACTAATTGTCACGGAAAAATTCAGTTGATATTCAAAGTTTCCAGCATCAAATATTGTGAAAATGCAAAGAAACCCTTCTGCTTTCACTTCTCACTTGTAGAATTTAGACCTACGTCTAAAATATGATAAAATATTGGATGACAAATTTCCTTTGAATACAAGGTATGGAAAATAAAAAAAATGTGATTCAATTTTCTCTTGTAGCCCAGACATAAATAATGCCTGGATTAAAATTCTCAGCACATTCAGAGAACTTCAAATAGTTCATTGTCGTCACAATGTGGAGGTTAACATTCTGGGCTCTGCAGTAGGCTAGGGTGTTTTTGAATCCCACCCAGCGATGCCACTAACTGGTTTTGTGACTATGAGCCAACAGCTTTACTTTTCTCAACTCAATTTTTTTCTCATGTAAAATTGTAATCATTATAACAAATTAATTATAAAGTATATATTAAAATTAGTTATTACATATCTATAAATATGTATTAATTTTCAATATAAAAGAATGTTATATAAAGCTTTGATGAGACGATGAATGTAGTCTACACATCATGCATTGTAAATGGTAGCCACTACTATTACTTTAGCTAGATGAAAAATTGTATTTGAACTGAAGGGTTCATACTTACAGCTTGAAAATCTGTTATTCCATGTAAGGACTTCAGATTTCATACTGGGGTATACAATGAACAATCACTACAGAATTTTACTGAGATGATTACTATGTTACACTTTGCATTTTAAATGATCATTCTGCTTGCTGCGTGGGGGGTGGATTCAGAGGGTACAATAGGGAAAACAGTTACAAGACTATTTCAATGGTCCATGAAAGAAATGGTAATTCCTTGAACCAAGTTAATGACAGAAACAACAGTGAACAAAATGTATGAGATTATGAGAAGCTAGAAGTAATTGAACATGGTTATTAATATATGCTGCAATGTGAGAAAGGGGCAAATCAAGAATGACACCCAAGTTCCCAAGGAATGACTTTTATCAGGGTAGCAAATACAATAGTAGACCATGGTAGGGGAATGTTGTGAGTGTGGGGAGGATGTAAGGAGGGCTAAGTGACTGGGATAAGGTTAATTTTGAAGAAGAGTTTGAGTTACCTCCGGAATATAAAATCTCAGGTACCTATTATGCAATTGGTTACATTGCTTTTAATTTGGAGTTCAGGACATTCATGAGTCACCTACATATAATAGGTAGATTAAATTATGTGACTGTATATGATTGCCTATACAGACTAGATAAACAAGAGATCTAGAATTAAACATAAAGAAACATCAAAATATGAAATATACGCAGAAGAAATAGTACTTAAAATGGACACTGGGAAGGTATAGCTAGGTAGTACAAGGGAAATAAGGAGGTACTAATGCGAACGAAACCAAAGTGGAAGTGTATCAAGAAAAGGAAGTGTTAAACCATGCCAAATGTTGCAAGTGTAAGTAAAGTAACCTTAGGACAAAATAAATATCATATGATTTGGCAATTGAGTCACTTTTGATGTTTATGGAGGAGTCTCATTGATGTGGAAAGACTATAATCAGACTGCCAAGGGTTGAAGTAAAATGAAAAGTTCTGGTAGATTGGCTTTTTCCAAAAGCAGACACAGCAATATTGTTGATCCCAAATCTTCTTTCAGAACCTTGCTACACACAATCATAGGTGGAGGCTGTTTTCTGTTTTCTTGAACCTAGGTAGAGCTTTAATCAATAGAATGCAGCAGAAATGATGCTGTGCGATTTCCAAGTCTAGATTATAAAAGGAAATAAATGTTTTGTGTATCTCCCCCTGCATTCTCTGACACCCGTCTCTCATTCTCAAAACCCACCGTCCACATTGTGAGAAAGTTCAGACCACATGGAGAGTACCTGTATGGATCTTCTGGCCAACAGTCTTAGCTATCATTTCAGTTGTAATTTCAGCACAAACTGCTTCAATGAGCACGCCTTTGAATTATTTTCATCCGTAACCTTTCAGCTGCTCTAGCTGATACATTGGAAATAGACATAAGCTATCCCTGTGGAGCCCTTCTCAAGTTGCAGATTAAATATTCTAGATGTTATAGGCCACTAAGTTTGGAGTCATATTTTACATAACCTACTAGTACAGAAGCAAAGGAGAAGAAACCATAAATATAAATTATCCTTTGAAAGGCCTTAGCACTGAAAAATTGCTGGATGAGAAGAAATTAATAATCAGATGAGTCTAGGGTCAAAAACATTTAGGAATTTTTTAATTTTATTATTGAAATAGGGTCAGTGTGAACCATATAAGATGTAACATGAAAATGCATCTTAGAAAGAGGAAAGAATTATTGGTGTAAATTCTATATCTTGGTAGATACAGGAGATATCACATAGCATACAGACCGTGATAGTTCTGAATAGGAAAACTGACATTGTACATATATAGATGATTATAGATGTAGACACAGGAAGTTAAAGAAGATAATTCTCAATATTGTAAAATGTCTCTATGAAATCAGAGGCAAAATCATCTGCACTGAAAAAGAAATAGTGACGTAGGTGGTAAGGGGAAGGGGTATGGTGTGCAGAAGAGTGGATTTTTTAAATAAGGGAGCATATAGAAGAAAAAAGAAAGAAGGAGATAATAATAATTTTTAAAAATTGCTAGGGTCAATTAAGGCTAGAGACCATGGTTTTTAGTGGCAAAATCCTATCAGCTGTATCATTATATTTTTAATGATACTTAGTACCTCAGGTGCCTGACGACATAAGCATTACATAAATTCAGCAGCTCACTGATTGTCCTTTTTAAAACTTTTTACAGAGAGGCACTACACTTAGCTAAGAGTTCTTGGATATGGAGCTGAGTCCATCCTTCCAAGGAACAACTCACAAGCTGCAGGGTTCCGAGCTAGAGGACATATTTGGGGTGTCTGTCTAACTCAATAGCCAGTTACTCCTCCTTTCCTCAACAGCATCCCCCAATACAGGCAGCTTTTTGCCTCGAGGAAATTTATTCTATTACCTACTCCTTATTCTAGCTACTTTTTACTTCCTTCCTTCAGAGCTGATTAGTGTGAAGTGAATATTTGACTCCACTGCACACCAATCATGTTGTCTCAGAGGGAAATTGGCATTGGGATAAAAACAGATTCAGTTCATTTCTTCCTTGCCAAAACTTTAATGATTAAATTCAGAAGCTTTAAAATACCTGTGTGTGAAATATTTAAAGCTATATATATGAGTGATAAATAAAACTAAATTACAGAGGGAAACAAAACCAAGAAATTGGTACAGAGTATTGCCTAGGATTCTAAAGATTTTTCTATTTCCATGTCTTAACTGAGTTTTAAGTTAACTTTTAAGTTAAACTGATTCTTAACTGAGTTTTCCCCTGTAGGACACAGACTGATAATATAGACATGGAGATAAGTGTGGAGACAGGCATAGATATAGAGATAGATGTAATATAGTTTTTGTTATTATTGAAACTAGCAATCAATCAGAGTCAAGTTGTAACTAAAGTTGATGGAATAGATTGTCTTCCAAGTATGTAGCCAGAATCAAGAATATAAAAGAAATTATAGATGAGACTCCAAACTGAAATTCTTAGGCAATGAAACAAAAATCAGAAAGATTCAAAAGAAGAGTAACTAGTGGGAAAAAAAAAAAAAGACGGATATTCAACTTAGAATTCCATGCATAGAAATTTCATATGATGTCCTCACTGGCCCGGAGAGAATTCTCAGGGGTTGAAGCCAATCGACAAATAATACAAAACTATATAGTCAAAAAATAAATGAAAACTTTTAGTTCACTGAATATACTCATGATTATTTTTGAGAATCAGAGTAAAGAAAAGCATCTGGTACCTGTTACCCTATAAATTGTTCATATTGTAGAAAACACACATCTTTTTATTCCATAAATCCAATTAGCAGGCCAGGCTCGGTGGCTCACACCTGTAATCCCATCATTTTGGAAAGCCTAGGCAGGCAGATCATTTGAGGTCAGAGTCTGAGACCAGCCTGGCCAACATGGCGAAACCTGGTCTCTACTAAAGATACAAAAATTAGCCAGGCGTGATGAAACTCACCTGTAATCGCAGCCACCTGGGAGGCTGACAGAGAAGAATTGCTTAAACAGGGGAGGCAGAAGTTGCAGTGAGCTGAGATCATGCCACTGCACCCCAACCTGGGTGACAAAGCAAGACTCTGTCTCCCCACAACCCCTCAAAAATTCAATTAACAAACATCATCAAAGTCCCCTAATGCCCAATCCTTAACTCTGAGGTTAACCATTATATAGTGACCTCTATCACCATTAATTAGTTTTGTCTATTTTTGAAATGTATGTAAATACCCACAGAGTGGGTACCCTTGTGTCTGGCTTGTTTTGCTCAACATTATGCATATTAGATTTAAACATATTTTGCATGTAGGAGCAGTTTGTTTAATAACATTACCAAATAATATTACATGATATTAACATAAAAGTTAATTTCTTATTTGAATATAGATGGATATTTAGATTATTCAAGCTTGGGGCTATTAAAAGTAATGCTTTTATTGGATATTCTTGTATATGCCTTAGCTGCAAATATAAATACATTCTGTTAGGAATATACTTAGGAAAAGAATTTCTGGTTTAAAATATGTATATTTTCAGCTTTAGTTCATATGATGAAACAATTTCCCAAATAGTTATACCAATTTACATTTCCACCAGCTGTGTGTGTGAGTTCCAGGTGTTTCACATCTTCACCAACACTTGGTGTCGTGGATTATGCTCATTTTAGCTGCTCGAGTGCATGTGTAATCTTTGTTATTTTTCTACTGGATTTATTGTCTTTTTTTCTTAAATATTTTTGGAAATATTTTTGTTTTTTATTTTGTTCTTATTTTTAATTTTGGGTTCAAATCTTTTTTCACTTATATGTATCACATTTTTTCCCACCGTGTGGTTTGCTTCCTCACTCTTTCAATAGTGTCTTCTGAATTTAAAAAGGCCTTAATTTTAATGTATTTTGTTAGTCTTTTCCTTTGTTGTTAGTGTCAAAGTAAATTAAAATGGAGAGCAAGAGGTTGAGAAAGATACAAATAAAACCCTCGAGCAACCATCTCCCTGCAGAAACACAAAATTAAACAACTATCCACACAAGAAAACACCCTCATAAGAGTTAAAAATCAAATGAGCAATCACAGTACTTGGTTTTAACATCATATCAAGGAAAGAGGACTAAAGAGGGTAGGAAAGACAGTCTTGAATTGCCTCCATCAACTTACCCCCATATCTTCTGGGGAGGAAGAACAAAGTGATGGCAGGACTTGGTGTTGGAATCCAGTGATGCTCTGCCACAGTGGAAAGCAACTGGGCAGAATTCAGCCATGGACAGAGCATTTAGACCAGCCCTAGCCAGAGGGGAATTGTTGATTCCAAGAGTTGGAACCTGAGTTCCAGCTATCCCCACCAACACAGACTAAAATGCTGTAGGGTACTAAATAAATTTGAAAGGCAGTCCAGGCCACAAGGACAACCATTCTGAGGCAAGACCAGGTGCTATGCTGGGCCTGGAACCAGTGAACTTGATGTGCCCGTGTCCCAGTGAGACACTAGCTGGGGCAGCCAGTGGAGTGCTTATGTCACTCCTTCCCCAAATCCAGACACTGCAGCTCACAGTTCTCACAGAGATTCCTTTCGCTTGGGCCAAAGGAGAAGGAAGAGTAAAGAAGACTTTGTCTTGCAACTTGGATCAGCTCAGCCATAGTAAAACAAAGCACCAAGTGGGCTCCTGAAGCACTCATCCCAGGACCTACCTCTCAGGGGACATTTAGAGATCTACCCTGGGCCAGAGGGAGCCTCCTGCCCTGAAGGGAAGTACCAAGCTCTGGCAGGATTCATCACCTGCTGAATGAAGAATCACTGGGCCTTGAATAAACATCAGCAGTACCCAGGAAGTAGTTCAGATGGGCCTTGGATAAGACTCAGTACTGTAGTGGCTTCAGGTGTGACCCAGCACATTCCTAGCTATGGTAGCCATGGGGATAAACTCTTGCTTGAAAAAAGGTGAAGAAAGAGTAAAAAGGATTCTGTTTTACAGCTTGGATACCAGCTAAGCCAAAGTAAAATAAAGTACCAAGCAGACTCCTAAAGTCAATTCTTGGCCATAGCTCTCACAGTACATTTCTAGATCCACCTGAGACAGAAACGAACCTGCTGCCCTGAAGGGAAAGACACAGACCTTGCAGAATTCACCACCTGTTAACCAAAGAGTCCTTGGACCTTAAATAATGATCACTTGCCAAGTAGTAATTGCCACAGGCCTTTGGTGAGACCTTAGTGTTGTACTGGCTTCAGATGTGACCCAGCACAGTCCCAGCAGTGGTGGCAACGGGAGTACTTGCCTCACCCCACTCTCAACTCCATGTAGCTCAGCATGCAGAAAAAGATTCCAGTTGTTTGAGAGTATGTATGGAGAGAACAAGAAACACTGCCTGGTAATCCAGGGAATTCTGCCAGCTCTTACCTAAGGCCACCAAGGAAGTATTTGTATGACTCTGCAAGAGTCACAGCATTAGTGGACTTGGGATGCCCGCTAATGCAGATATAGTTACAGTGACCCACAAGTTCAGTCACAACACTCAATTCCCTTCTAATATTTGGAAAGCTTTCTAAAGAAGGACAGGTGTAAACAAGCCCAGACTGCAAATATTAGAATAAATACCTGGCTCTTGCCTCAATATTGACGAACATCCACACGCATTGGGACCATTCAGGAAAACATGACCTAACCAAACAAACTAAATGAGATACCAGAGATCAATTCCAAAGTAAGAGATATGTAAACTTTTACACAGAGAATTCAAAATAGCTGTTTTGGGGAAGTTCAAGAAAATCCAACATAACACAGAGAAGAAATTCAGAATTCTATCAGATAAATTTGACAAAGAAAAAAGAAATAATTTAAAAGAATCAAGCACAAATTCTGTAGCCAAAAAATTCAGTTGACAAACTGAATCAGTCTCTCAACAGCAGAATGGAGCAAGAAGAAATAATGGGTGAACCTGAAGATAGGCTATTAGAAAATACACAGGCAGTAGAAACAGAAGAAAAAAGAATAAAAATGAATGAAGCCTGTCTACAACATACAGAAAATAGTGTCAAAGGGTGCAAATCTAAGAGTTATCGGCCTTAAAGAGGAAATAGAGAGATCAGGGTAGAAAGTTTATTCAAAGAGATAATAACAGAGAGCTTCCCAAACCTAGAGAAAGATATCAATACTCATATACAAGAAGGTGATAGAACCCCAAGCAGGTTTAACCCAAATAAGACTACTTGAAAGCATTTAATTATCAATTTCCCAAAGGTCAATGGTAAAGAAAGAATCCTAAAAGCAGCAAGGAGTAAGAAGCAAATAACATATAAAGGAGCTCAAATATGTTGTTACATTCTTTTTGCATTCTGTTTAAAAAGTCTTATCTCAAAGTCATAAAGATATTTTCTCATGCTATCACCCAGAAACTTTAAGTTTATTCTTTGCATTTTTATAAATAGTACATTGTGAGTTAATTTTTGTGTATGATTTGAGATAGAGTACAAGCTGTGCTATTTTTATGCAAACGACCCTGGACCCTTTAATTTAAAAAACATTATTTATCCACTGTATTAGTGTCATTTTATGAACATATGTGTCAGTCAGTTTTTTTGGACCCTATTTCATTTGTCTGTCAGTCCTTGCACCAGCACAGCCCTCTATTTGTGAATGTAGCTCTTACATTAAACTTTGATTAGTAGTAATGTCAAGCATCAAGCTTTGTCATCCTGAAGATAGTCTCAGCTATTGTTTACTCTTTGGATTTCCATATTTATATACTTTAGAATTACTTGTCCTCTTCATAAAAAATAAAATCCTACTGCAATTTTGATTGGGATTACAGTAAGTACATAGAATAATTTGGAAACAATTGACATTTTTTTAATACTGAAACTTCCAATTTGTGGACATTATATATTATCTACAGATTCATCCATATTGTAGGAGAAGCAAAATTTTACCTCTATCCTCTTTGGGTTTTTCAGATGAACCTAATAAAAAAAAATTGACATAGAACAGATTAACGGGAAAAAGCACACACAGTTACTTAAGTTTTCTGTGGCACCAGATCTTTATAAGGAAATGAAGACCCCAAAATGCAATTTGTATGTATACATATATATACACATGACTTTTAGTTTATCCCAATGTATTGAAGTTTTTATCATTGTAAAATGTTCTTTTATCTTTCTTGTAACACTGTTTATTTTGAAGTCTATTTTATCTCACATTTCTATGATGATTCTAGACTCATTTTGCTTGCTGTTTGCATTGTATATCTGTCCTATTTATTTTCAGCCTCCTTCTATCTATAAAGTGCATGTCTTGTGACAGCAAATAGTTGGATCCTGCTTTTGTTTTAAATCTATTCTAACAATCTCTAAATTTTAGAGTATTTACTACATTAAACTTTTAACAATTAATTACATGATGAAATTTAGACGTGATGATTAACGTGATAATTAACATTAACCTTACTCTGTGCTTTTGGCTTCTGTTTCTCCTGACCTGCCTTTTATATTGCTTACATTTGGTTTTTAGAATCTGGTTTACTTTTTCTATTGGTACTTTAGTTATGCCTTTTACTATTTTTTTTGGTGGTGTTTCAAAGTATTTCAATAAACATTACTAATGTTTTACAGTCTAGTGTTAATATTGTAGTATTTCATAAAACAAATGTAGAAATTCTGAATTATGTAGATCACCCTTCCTTGTTTATGCTACAATTATCAAATATATCAACATATGTTATAAACTGCAAAAGAAAATGTCATAATTTCACTTTACATAATAAATGTATTTCAAAGGAAATTGAGGAAGACATTTATAATCACCCAGATACTTAACAAATTTTGATGCCATTTGACATTTATTTCCTACTAAAGAGTGAAATTTCCATCTAATCAGTTCCTGTCAACCTGAAGCACTCACTTCCTTAGCATTTCTTGTAGTGTACCTCTGCCAGCAATAAATTAATCTTATTTTTTATTTAATA
The DNA here is from genome assembly GCF_048565385.1 of Saimiri boliviensis. NCBI lineage: Eukaryota > Metazoa > Chordata > Mammalia > Primates > Cebidae > Saimiri > Saimiri boliviensis. The sequence goes on from NC_133459.1 coordinate 67,697,045, forward strand.
ATATCTTCTTTTGCCTTCTTTATTAAATAATATTTGTATTGCACATAGAATTCTAGGTTGAATTCTTTATCTTTTAACCCTCTGAAAATGTTATTTTATCTCCTTGGTTCTATAGTTTCTAATGAGAAATCAGTAATATTTATTTTTCATCAATGAGCATAACAATAGCTACTATAAAGTCCTTGAAGGCTAATTTCAACATTTGGGTGTTCTCGGTATATCCTCCCTTTTGTCTTTTCTCTTGAGAATTGGTTACATTTTTCTGCTTTGAGTTTTTGTTTTCATTGTTGTTATTTACATTGTGGACATTCTGAATGTTGTTTGCATGCCTGAATCCTAGTGTAATCCTCTAAGGAGTTTGGATTCATTGTCACATACGTCCTTTCTCTTCATCCTAATTCTGGGCATGTCAAAATACTTTTTTTTTCATTAGCTCAAATAAAGTTATCTCTCTCAAGAATTGATTTACCCTATACTCTGATGAGTAACAAAGAACAGATCACCTAGATCTAATCATGCCTGAACTGACTTGAGTCTGGCTTGCAGTCTGGCTGAAACTCTTTTCTGCCCATCTTCCTAGAGGAAAGCCCTCCAGAATTCTCAGTTGACAGCCTGGGTTATATTTTAGACCTCTCCTTCCTGGTAACTCCTAAACTCCATTTCTTTTCTCAGCATCAGAAGACTGCCAAAAACTCTCCTCTTTTTTAAAGTCACTTTCTACGTTCTTAGCTTCTTGCCATTTACGGCTGCAATGGTAAATATTTTGGTGGTTAAACATGCGTTCAGGCTCAAGGTGACTGACTTGCACCTCTCTACTCTCCAAAAGCTTATTCTTCCCATCCCAGGTTGCTTTGGCAGCTGCAAACCAAATTTTTGTCTTTCCATACTGAAGAGATTGTCTTGAAACTCACCTGGCTTACTCTGTCCCAGTTCTTGGCCTCTTGGCCTGTTGACCTGTGCTAAAAATGGGCAAATGCATTAAGAGAAAAAACGCAGTGCAGAAAGTTGGGAACACTTCAATGAATTTTCCTTCTCTTTTCGATGTGGCTCCTCATATCCTAGTAGCTTAGAAATTCTCTAGTATCGTCCAGATTTTTACGGGTTTTTTCCTGACTTTCATATGTCCTAGTAAAAGTGTTAGTCTGCTACAAACTGTTCCACTGTTGCCGGAAAAGGTACATACAATAAATATCTCCAGCAATTTGCCAAATTATTTTTATAACAAAATATTTATGACTGTGTTATATTCCACTGAACTAGTGTTCTATAACTTTCTTAATATCTTCCTATTTATTGCACTTAGAATAATCTTATTTTTAAAATTTTTTTGCAGTGGGCATCCTAATTTATGTGTGTTTTCTTTTCTTGAGGAATAGATTTTTTTCAAATGAATTCCCAGGAGCAAGAAATCTTTTAGTGTTTCGAAAAACACCAACAATGTATTGCTCATTAAAGGCATTTTAGATAACCTTTCAAAAGGATTGTACCAATCAATCTGTAACACCACATAAAATGTATAATTGCTGCATTTTTATTACAAGCTTTCCAGCAGTGAACAATTTTATAATATTTAATTTTAGATGATTTAATAATTATAAATAATATATGTCATTTCAATTTAAATTCTCTTTGATCACTTACAAAGTTAAGAAGTGTGTTATATGGGCAGGCCAGGCGTAATTTCAAAGACTGAATGTCAGTAGACCTGTGGGGAGGTCTTCATCATTAAAACAGCAAATCAGTTCACTTCCCAGTTGTTTCTGGTGTATTTTTCCTTGTATTCTCAGAATTTTGCATAGGCTATACTGAGTAAATATTAATTACTATCATTCTTATTTCATTTTTCTTTTATGTTTCAATGACTTTAGACAGTCTGAAAAATATTTCGGAGGTTTTAGTTACACATGATATAAAATTTTGGCTTATCCATTTAAATCACTTGCCATATGTCCAATGTCCTTCTTCCCTGGATGCCTCTTTCTGATCTATTTTACCATCATGAGAAATAATAGATTCATAAGTTATGTATCTGTTATCTAGACTTAGATTGGTAAGTTTTCCTTTTTATCTGTAGCAAACTGGCAAAGAGGACGCAATTGTATTTCTGGACTTCAACAGGCACATAATAACAAAGTTTTGAAAAATGAGGACATTATTTAAGGCTGTCAGTTAAAGCATGACAGACAGAGCTTTTGATTGGGAAAACAGTCAGTTGTGCTCAAGCATCACTCTGTAAATGCTCATCTTTCCGTAAGCAAACATAATTCTGCTAATTTCTCATGAGTAATGTAGTTATGAATTGCTTTTTCAGGAGTAGGAATCAATTTGCAATGATTCTATTTTGTATTGTAACATTTTCTGATAAATTGAAACTATGGCACAGAAGAAAATATTAAATATTTTTTTTCAGATAATAGTCACTTTAAAATACATAATATCCTTTCTAAGTTTTTACAGACTTAAAATCACATAGAAACAAAATACATGCATCTTTATTTTCTCACAAAACTATTATATTTGCTGTGTTAAACTCAGATGTATAGTTTATTCAAGCAATAGCTGGAAAAATCCTAATTTAATTTGTTTGCAGTTCTCTTTTTAAATATGAAGTCATAAACTACTTCACATTAAAGATTATAGCATCTCTTGAGGCATTACACAGGCTAAAATCTGTAAAAAGAAGAAAATGAATTTGCTAAATAAAAATTAATATAAATACATACTTTAGATCTACTCTCTCCTAGAAAGGTAAACTGGTAGAAACACATTATTTTCTTTTAAATAAAGACAATAAAGATAAAAATTTTAAAACTTGGAATAAAATTGTACCTATTTGGTTTTATTTCCATGTTAGAAACAAACTTTAAATTTGTCCATTCCTTAATATCCAATGAATCAATACTCTTTCAGTTATATCTCATAGATAGTTTTCTACATTTTGGGATTTCATGGCTCAAGAAAGACATGCATTCCAGGAAATGTCCAGGGAAACTAATGTTGTTTCGATAACTCATCCATTTTGTTTAGTTAATGACAATAAACACAGCAACTAATAAAACCTAAAATCTACAAATATTTTCCAATAAAAAGGGCATTTGAAAACCTAAATAGAGCCAAAAATTATTCTCAGGGTAAAGACAGAGTTTCCGTCAAATCCATTTAACGATTAGAAAAGTTGTTATTGATTTTATATTTTCTTTTTCTCACTTTTACATCTTCATGTGCAATATTTATTTCTAGAACTACATGTTGATTACATGGGTATGTTCACCTTGCTTCAGTAGAACACAAATTGTTTAAAAATTGGAAAAAAAAATTAAAACCTTCACCACTGCTTGGTGCTGATACTCAGTCAAACATACATCTAATCTGAACACTGCCAACCACAGAAAATTTACTGCTTTATAAAATTGGAAAGCCTAATTTTTAGAAATATTTTTAATATTTTAAAAGTTACTTCCCTATAATTTCCTCTCACATACTCTAGGTCAGTCTTTTGGAACTATTTAGAACAAGACCATTCTCCTTTCCTGTAAGTATTAAGACAATCAGTGAAGTAAACAGGTTGGAATTATATTAGTAGTTTCCAAATGTCTTCAGCCACATTTTATCATTTTCAGGGACTTCTGAAACCCCAAGCTTTGAACATATTGAGTATAACTTTCTACAGTTTAATGGGCTATTTATTTCTTGATTTGGTCTGAGTTCAATCCAGATATGTGAACTTCAGATAATGGTGGACAACTTTGAAGTAAGTAAGAAGCAATAGTCAGAGACCTTACACACAGAGTGCCAGAAGGCTTTTCTCCTTGGCAGCACCTGCGATTGCATTCCTGGATCAAACAGCAGAAGGTGCATTCTGTTTTCTAACTGTCAAAAATGTCTTTCCACCACGCATCTTCATGTGCAGCATGGTTTTCTATCGCATTTGTGCCATTATAGCACTGCCCTTATCTAATGAGAAGTGTCCCTGGAGGCAGATACGAATCTCACTTGCTTTTGAGAGATGTATTATTTGTCCATGGTTACAGAAATAGTGATGATCTGTTGCTGTGTAATTTAACATCTGCCTCTTACAACATTCTTAGAAATCATCTAAGGGAGCAAAAGCTGACTAACAGTATTACAGCATTTAACCAAAGGGATATAATTCTAATATTATTCTCATCCTATTTTCCACGCTGCTACAACACTTTTCTGTAAATATGTTCATTACTATTATACTAGTAGCATGTTATTTTGAGGATAAAATGTAGGGTGTTCTATGTGGCTTAGAAAACCTTTCTGACCTGATTCTGCCTGCTCTATGTGCATAATCTTTTGCTGTTACTACCCTGAGTCAGAACTCTGACATTGAACCACGAGTTCCCTAAAGTCTCACATGCCTTCTTGCCTCGGTGGCTTTGAGCTGGTTACTTCCTTTTCCTAAAATGCCTTGTGACACCAATCTTCTTCTGTATTATGTACCAATAGTTATCATCTCATCCGATAAGCATCCCCTACTCCTGTGTGTCTCTATATTACTACAGCATGCCACATGAAGCTCCATTCTGCACAAACCACACTTACATTAGAGCCTTTATTTTGTATTTCTATAGGTTGTGAGCATCTTAAAAATAAAGACCTTAACATATCTAACCTTATATCTTCAGCAGTTTGCACAGCTAGCGTCTTTGTATCTTCAGCCTGGCACAAGCTAGTGTCCTTTGATAATTTATTTATCCTGTTCTCCATTTTGATAATTGACCAATGCTCTTTCATATTATCTTTTTACAGCCAGCTGTACACATATATAGGAAAGCTGGATAGAAGATAGAATGAAAATGAAAAGAAACATACCCCTCCATATGCCAATGCATATCAAAAGAGCATATTTAGCCTCATTGCCAAAGTTGTCCAATTATATGGTGAACACATCATGAACCCTTTGATATTTTGTTCTAATAGGTATTAATGACATTTCCCTTTTTGGTAGTGCAGTGATATTGGTAGTTTTCTAACAATACATAGAATTATACTCTTAGTGACAACTACTGTGCCTATGTGCCCACTGTATGTAAAATAGCTGACAGCTGTGAAGTTGGGATAACAATGAATTCGTCATGCATTCTTACAGTAACAAGTAGAAAACACCGCTTTATATTTTCAGCTTCCTGGTAAATACATTTTGTATCTTCTTTCAAATATTTCCCAGTTATCATGACTGATGGATTGACATCCTCAAAATCATTTTCTCACAGGAAAATTTAGCAAAGCATCACAACCTGGTTCAAGAGAAAGTTCAGAAAATAAAAGAAAATGGATAAAATACTGGGTGTATCAGGACACATGCCACTTAGATTAAAAAGAAAATTCAGAAGACATTTATCTGCATAAGATCATTCCACCTTTATACACATACCTGCACGCATACACACATTTTCTGCAGTAAAATAATAAACGCTACCAATAGAAAATTCTAAAAACAAAGCACTTTGTTCTTAGTAATAATCTATCAATGATAATTGAGTAAACAGCCATTTTAATTAAAATAATTTAACCAGTTTCTCTTCGTAACCCTCAGCAAGTGTGTTGCTTTTGATTTGATCAGAAGAATTGGCATACCTGCATGGTAGGCTCCACCATTCTCAGCAAATTCAATCACGTGTTGTATTGCAAGTGTGGCACAGGCAGAGATGGGGTATAATTTAAGAGAACTATTTACTCAACACCAACTTTTCACCAGATATTAGGTCAGTTTCATCACATGATTATTTAATCATTATGTGAATTCTATGGGTAGGGTAGTTGTATCTCCTTTTTTTTTTTTTTTTTTTTTTTTGAGATGGAGTTTCACTCTCGTTACCCAGGCTGGAGTGCAATGGCGCGATCTCGGCTCAACGCAACCTCCGCCTCCTGGGTTCAAGCAATTCTCCTGTCTCAACCTCCTGAGTAGCTGGGATTACAGGCACGTGCCACCATGCCCAGCTACTTTTTTTGTATTTTTAGTAGAGACGGGGTTTCACCATATTGACCAGGATGGTCTCGATCTCTTGACCTCGTGATCCACCCACCTCGGCCTCCCTAAGTGCCTCCCACAGGCTTGAGCCACCGCGCCCGGCCTGTATCTCCTTTTTAAGAAGGAAGAAACTGGCTCAATTATATAGGCAACCCAGAATTCAAATCCATGTAAAAATGACTTCACACCCCCTACTTGTGCCATGGTGACACAATATCAATGAGATACATCTCATTTGTGGGTCCATCTTCATCTAGTCTTCATCAATACTGAAGAAGACCAAAAATAGTTCATGATGGGCTGCGAAATGGATGACATGTATATTTTACCCCATCAAGTTGGCCTAGTTCATATGTTTCAGTATTATTTGCTCAAATTTCTTAAAATCCATAAATCTAAGTATTACTTCAGGCCTATGTAATCAGAAAACTTAATGGGTAGAGCCCAGGTATCTGCAGTTTTAAAAGTTTCAGGGATGATTCTAATGTGCATGCTATTTTCCCAACTTTTCTATTTTTTTAAATCTGTAATTATTTATTGGAAACCTATTAAAGCATTCTACCAAAGGCTAATTTTGTTACAAGGACCTGGTAAGAACCAAGAAACACATCTTAATATTTTCCTAACTGACATTCTCCTAGGTCCTAGAAAGTGACTTTCATTTACCAAAGATTATCCCAAGGGTGCTTTAAATATAAAAAAATTCATCAGCCCATACAAACATCTATCACTTATAGGTATAACAAGGTGCATTGCTTTGCTTATGCTCATCAAGAAACAATCAGTCTCGGTCTCTATTTTTTATTGGCAAGAGTGATATACAATCCTATGGACACATGCTCTGGCCTTTTCTTGAATCAAATCAACAAATAGCATGACTTTGGTACACAAAAAAAGAATCAATGAAGTTTGAAATATTATCCTAATGGTCCCATTACATTATCAATATGTCTTAAATGGCCTTATTTTCTTCAAACTAGAAAGAAAATAAATTTTCTCTAGTTTGGGGAAAAAAATTCTATTTATGAAAAACCACAAACCATTCCTGGTTTCTAGTCAGGCATATAAGGAGCTTAGAAGTCACTACTCTATCCTAACAAGTGAAAATCTCAACAAACTGAGAAATCAATAACTCTTCTTACATCTATCAGGGATTTGAGGTCACTCAATTCAAACACTGCTACTCCCAAAATTAGAGAGACAGATAGGCAGATACAGAGAATCACACTTAACTGTAGTAGAAACCCACCGGCAGGAACTGCCACATGAATCACTGCAGAAGTAGGTAACCTAAACTGTAATTGACAACTCCCTGGAGAGGCTTGATGAGCACGAGTATGAGAGTTAAAAATTTTACGTAGACCCAATCATAGGAGGGCCTTCATACGTTAAGAAGTTTTCCCACCAGGAGATCTACCAGGTCCTCATCATAATTGTCAAGGAAAATCCCCTCCTGCTTCTCTTAGGGGGATGAGAAAAGGAGCCATTTTAAAATACACCCAAACAATCTATTCTTCACAAGGCCTGCTCTCAGGAGAAGCTATTTTATCAGAACCTAATCTGCTGGGGTTTTATCAGAGCCTAACCTACCCGGGAAAAAGAATATGCCCAACTCCAGTTCCCACTAGCCCTCCAGATGGGTGAAGAAAAGAGCCAGCTTTAGGCCCTCTAGCCACCTTGTCCCATGTAAGAGGGGAGAAACACTGAGAGGCACTTGTGAAGTTCATATTCCTGAGCGCGGGCTCACCAAAAGACTGAAACCTAATCACAGGACCACAGTGGGCCTCCCTTTCCTTCACATCTTAATGCTATTGTCAACAGCTCATTCATCACAATTCCTTCTACCAGAACATCATGCACATCCTCCAACAAAAAATTACAAAGCGTAGTAAAAAGGGAAGAGATGGAACAAGAATCAGAACCAGAGTCAGGTATAGCAGGAATGTTAGAATTATCTGATTAAAAAAAAATTTTTAATCTGTGATGAATATGTTAAGGAATTTAATGGAAAATGTAGACAACATGAAAGAACAAATTGACAGTATAAACAGAGGCAAAAATTATAAGAAAGAATCTAAAAAAAATGCTAGAGATCAAAAACACTAACAAATGAAAATGCCTTTGATGGCCTTATTACTAGACTGGGCACATCTAAGGAAAGAATATTTGAGTTTGAGTGTATTAATAATAGAAAGTCCTGAAGAAAAAAAAAAAAAAACTAGAGAAAAGAAGAACAGAATGTTCAAGAACTGTAGGACAATTACAAAAGGTATTACTAATGTGAAATGGGAATGCCAAAGAAGAAAGAAAGGAACAGAAGCACTATTTGAAGCAAGAAGGACTGAGACTTTCCCCTAAATTAATGACAAACACCAAACCACAAATTCAGGAATCTCAGAGAAGACCAAGCAGAAGATATGTTTAAAAAAAAAAAAACTGTGCCCAAAAATACATATTATATTTAAACTTCAGAGAATCAAAGACAAAGACAAATTCTGGAAGAGAGAGGAAAGCCATAGCTTACCTACAGAGGAGCAAATACAAGAACTCCATACAAGCAAGAAAATAATAGTGAAATATTTGAAGTGTTGAGAGAAAACAAAACAAAAGGTATAGAATTCTGTTACCCTGCAAAATTATCTTTCAAAAGTGAAGGAGAAATAAAACTTTCTCAGACAAACAAAAGCCAAGGGCATTGTTACCTGCACTACAAGAAATGTTAAAAACAATTTTCTTCAGAAAGAAGGAAATGGTAGATGTCAGAAACTCAGATTTACATTAAAAAAGGAAGGACATCAAAGAAGGAATAAGTGAAAGCACAATATGTTCTATTTTTTATTCTTAATTGACCTAACACATGGCAATGTTTAAAATAATAATAGTAGCAATGTATTTGATTACATATTTATGTATCTATCTTACATATATACATATACATATATATATAATTATATATAAGTGAAATGAATGACAACAATAATAAAAAGAGATGGAAGAAGGAATTAGTAATATTCTGTTTTGAAAGGGCACTTGCACTACCTATGAAGTGATGCAGTGTTTCAGAGTGAAGTTTGATTAGTTATAAATGTATATTGTAAACTCTAGAGCAACCACTAAAAATATTAAAAAAACATATAATTGATATGCTCAGAAAATTTTAAAAATGGAATCAGGCCAGCATGGTGACTTACACCTGTAATTCCAGCACTTTGGGAGCTGAGGCAGGTGGATCATGAGGTCAAGAGATCGAGACCATCCTGGCCAACTTGGTGAAACTCCATCTCTAACACAAATATGAAAATTAGCTGGGCATGGTGGTGTGCACCTGTAGTCACAGCTACTCGGGAGGCTGAGACAGGAGAATTGCTTGAACCCAGGAAGCAGAAGTCGCAGTGAGCCAAGATCGTGCCACTGCACTCCAGCACAGGTTACAGAGATTCCATCTCAAAAAAAAAGAAAGAAAAAAGAAGAAAGAAAAAGAAAAAGAAAATGGCACCAATGAAAACCCCAAAGACAGAAAAAATGTGAATAACGTGGAAGACAAAATAGAAACCAAAAGTAAGGGCAAAAAGTAGAAAACAGCACCAAACAGTAACAAATACGGTAGATATCAATTTAACTATATTAATGACCACTTTAAGGGTCAAAGGTCTAAATACACTAATTAAAAGTAAGAGATGGTTAAAGTAGATCAAGACAAGATCCACCTACATATTGTTTACAAGAAACTTACTTTATGTAATATATAAAAACATATGAATTAAATAGATGGAGAAAGATATATCATGTTAGCACTAATCAAAGAAAAGGCCAGAGTGGCAATTTCAATCAAAATCTGAGCAAATTATTTTGAGGATATCAGCAAACTGATTCTAAAGTTTTATTTGGAGAGGCCAAATACCCAGAATATTCAAGTAACACAGAAATGGACAGAATAGAGAACCCAGGAATAGATTCACATAAATGTTGTCAACTGATCTTTGGCAAAGGAACAAAGACAATGGCAATACAATGGAGCAAAGATACTTACTCAACAAAGAGACCATTTCAACACGTGGTGTTAGAGCTAAGAGACATCCACTTGTGCACACACACGCAGAGTCTCAACACAGATCTTACAACCTTTGTAAACAGTAACGTAACAATAGATTACTGACCTAAAAGTGAAACATAAAACTATAAAACTCTTAGAAGGATAACACTGAAATAAATCTAGATGACCTTAGGTATGGTGATGATACTTCAGATATAACATAAAAGGCACATTCTATGAAAAAAAATTAATAAGATGGATTTTTCTTAAATTTAAAACTTCTATACTGTGAAAGATAACATCAAAAGAACAGAAGACAATCCACAGAATGGGAAAAAGTATTTCCAAAGAAATATCTCATTAAAGACTCTTATCCAAAATACACAAAAAGTGCTTAAGAACTCAATAGGCAAACAACTTGTTTTAAAAAAAAATGAGCAAAAGACTTGAACAGACACCTCATGAAAGTATATATACAAATGAAAAGTATGCATATGAAAAAGTGGTCAACATCATATATCATTTACAAACTGCAAATTTAAATAACAATGAGATACTACTACTTGCCTATTAAAATGACCTAAATTTGGGAGGCTGAGGTGGGTGGATCACAAAGGCAAAAGATTGAGACCATTCTGGCCAATACAGTGAAACCCATTCTCTACTAAAAATACAAAAATTACCTGGGCATGGTGGAACATACCTATGGTCCCAACTACTCAGAGGCTGAACCTGGGAGACAGAGGTTGCAGTGAGCTGATACCATGCCACTGCACTCTGGCTTGGTGTCAGAGTGAAACTCCATCTCAAAAAACAAACAAATAAATAAATAAATAAGAAAAGAAAATATCCTAAATACAAAACATGGCTAATATCAAATGCTGGCAAGGAATTTGGCAAGGAACAATAGGAACTCTCATTTATTTCTGGTGGGAACACAAAATGGTATAGCTATTTTGGAAGACACTTTGACCATATCTTAGAAAACTAAGCTTGCTTTTGCCATATGATCCAGCAATCATGCTTCTTGATACTTACCAAAATGAATGGTAAGGTTATGTCCACACAAACACCTGTACATGGATGCTTATAGCAGCTTTATTCACAACTGCCAACATTTGGAAGCAAACAAGATTTCCTCCAGTAGGTTAATGGATAAACTATGGTATATCCAGATGATGCAATATTATTTAGCACCAAAAAGAAATGGACTACCAAGCCACAAAAAGAAAGTAAGGAAACTTAATTGTATATTACTAAGATAAAGAAGCCAATCTGAAAAAAATTACATACTTTATCTTTCAATTATTTGAGATTCTGGAAAAGGCCAAACTATGGAAAAAGTTAAAAATGAGTGATTGGAAAAGGGTTAGGAGGGGGAGAGAGACAAATAAGTAGAGCACAGCAGATTTTTAGGGCAGTGAAACTATTCTGTAAATGGCAGGCACATATCATTATACATTTGTCTACCACCAATTGAATGTATAACTCCAAAAGTGAAACTTTATGTAAACAATGGACTTCAGGTGATAATGATGTCTCAATATAGGCATATTGATTGTAGCTAATATACCACTCTAGTGTGGGTTGCCAATAGTGGGAGAGATTACATCAGAGAGAAACTCTACTTTCTGCTAAATTTTGCCAAGAACCCAAAACGTCTTTAAAAATTAAAGTTTATTGATTTTAAAAAAGCACAAACTATGTAAAATTATCTCAAAGTGCCAACGGTATTCTTTGGGAGTGAAAATTATATGCAATAAGTAATACCCTGATTTTTTTTTAATTTGGGGTAAATTGATCTAGTGATACTGAATTTGTTTATATCTCTGTCTTTACCTAGAGAAAGTGAATAATTCATTAACGGATTAGGAATCAACCCATTCCATGGTTTACTTATTTCACTTAATGATAAATGTTGATCAAGATACCTATTATAATTTGACATCCAAAAAGGGACAAGCAACCAGAATATGCTTTTTAAACCATTAATCAACACTCTATATTTTCTCATTAAAGTAGCAGGCTACATTCTTAGTGAATGACCTACCACCTCCACCAAAATTGGCAATATTGAAGAATATTTTTTAGATTCCTTGGTTATAAACAATTACTTTGTTGTCTGATTAAAGATAATCTGTCAGTATGTTCTAAATGTCTCAACGTTATCCATAGAAGTGAAGGAGCATATTGTTGTTATTGTTGCGTCTGTGTGTGTGTGTGTGTGTGTGTGTGTGTTGTACATACACATGCATATAATGATATAAACCATAAAACTACTATACTCAGCCATAGTGCTTTTTGCCATTGTGAGAACTCTCAACTCCTACCTTTCTGCTCCAGATATACATAGGACCTATGAGACCATGCATATAGCCAGCATGATAAAGTGGGGAAACAATGTCCCATGTACTCAATATTATGAATGGGCTAGTTACTAGCTTCTTTATGACTCCATTTACTGTTTGTTAAACATTATTTATGACAACCAACCATACCACAGGAGAAGAAAATATGAACATGCAAGTATAGAGAGAGATTGCTATATAAGCAAAATCTTACCAAACCGTAATATTAATGTGGAGTGACAGGAAGCAAGGAATTGAGGACTAGCAAAACTTCCCTTAAACAAGGGAATGTTTTGAGAGTTTCAGAGGTCCTGTGAGACCTTGGAGGCTTGAACTTAACAAAGATCTTATGCAAACGACACCTGTAGCTGGGTTAAGGCAGTATAGGATACAGTTGCTTAAAAGGAATTTTCCATCTCTACAGGAATCTAGCAGCCCAAAGGGACATTACAAAGAGTAAAGATGTGGGCTACAGAACAGCAGGTTTCAAACTTCTATCAGAGTGGGAAATAAAAGGCTATTCTCAAAGTGGGTAAGTAGACAGTTATCCAAAGGTCAGAGGGATTGAGCACATGTGAGCACATCTTGAAAGTTTGTTGGCTTAGTGGCAAAAGACATTTATTGACAGAAAGTTGAGCAGTGTCACACAAATGTACTTTGTTTCAGCTTCATTGGACTTTCCCCCAGGTATCTAGGGTAAGTGATGCTAAAGGTATCTGGGGACCTAAAATCAGAGACTCTAGTGAAAGCTAGGATGAATACTTCAACATATCAAAGTAGCAAAATCATCTTTCCAAGAGAGTGTGCATAAAAAAGCCAGACCAAGTTAGAATTTGGAGAAGAATCAGATTCATGAGAGACTTTGATTACCTCAGGTCATCATTCAAAGCTTGAGGAACAGCAATGATACTTCCAGCTCATGTGGATGGAGTGAACTACAGTATGAATAACTGGCAGAAACAGCGGATGGTGAGAATGTTTACCAGGGACACTACAAAATGATAAAAGGACTTGAGTGTCATTTTTCTCACTCAGTTGAACTCAGCTAAATGTGCTTTTTCAAACCATTCTATTAACCAAACACTCCATAAACGGTATGGCCCAAGGATAAAAGAGTGACACAAGTAAATAAATCTAAAAATTAGTGATGGATGTAGGAGGAAAGTATTTCTTAAAGATATTAACAACAACATCCTAACAGCAAAGAAAAAATGAAAATACATATATCTCTGCATCAGAGTCATGATTCTATGCATATAACATCGTTTTACCTAATTCTCATAGCCAAAGATAAAGATTAGCCAAACTGAGGTTTAAGTACTAGATCTAACATGTTGATCTGTCTCTACCCCATATCAGTTCAGTTTCACAGGAATTTTGCCAATACTATCTCCTTTGAAAAGAGTACATAAAAGCACTTCGGAATTTTCTCTTAGGAGAAATATGAGTCATCACTTGCTTTATACAAGTTTTTGTGTGATATTCAAGAGGAAAAACAAAACCTGCTTTTAGAGATGGTGTTAGAAACTAATTTCTTAGACAAACTGAAAACAATGCCTCAGAAACAATGACTTGAAATGTGAGTTTCAAACTTAAAATTTCTATGAATGAGGTAAAACTATTTGTAGGAAGTGTGTTTGTATCTATATGAGTCAAGGTTCCCCAGAGAAATATAACCAATAGGATATGTATATATATCTAAAGATATTTATTTTAAAGAATTAGCTCACACAATTATAGGGACTGGCAATTCAGAAATCTGCAGGGCAGACTGGCAGCCTGAAAGACCCGCAGGGCAGACTGGCAGGCTGGAGGATTGGTACCCAGGAAGTGCTGCTACTCAGTTCAGGTCCAAAAGCTGTCAGGCTAAGCCCCATAGGAGTCAGTGTTGCACCTCTGGTCTGAAGGGTGTCTGGCATAATTCTCTCTTTCTTGACAGAAGTCAGTCTTTGGTTCTCTTCAGTTCTTTCACTACTTGGTTGAGGTCCATTCACATTGTGGAGGGCAAGCTGCTTTATTCAAAGTCCACCAATTTAAATGTTACTCTCATCCAAAAACATCCTCACAGACACATCCAGAACAATGTTTGATCACATATCTTGACATCATCATGGCCCAGACATGTTGACACATAAAATTAACCAACATGGTATATATATAAAACATTTTATTTTTAAAAAATTTAATCTTTTGTCCAAAAATCATAAACATGTTTTCAGAGAAGACCGCCTAAATGTAGAATATTACATTGATTGCCTACGATTATGATGTAAATGAACTTTTCATAGCTCCTGTTAATAACAGTACTTCTGGGACTGAAATGTCTGATATTTTTCTCAGTGATATTTTTCTCAGAAATAAATAAGCTTAAAATTTGCCAAAGAATTATGTCTCTGTTAACAATTATAGAAAGAGAGTATGAGAGACTACTATTCCAAGAAGAGAGTCCTTTCCCTCTAGATAACTTTACAATCAAAGCACTTAGATCATTTACTAATATTTGACACACTGGTAAGGCCAGTTTGCTGAAAAAATTGCTGATGGAGAGTCAGCTCAACTTCAAGGCCAATGAATGACACATACTATTCATTCAATAAATATGTATGGAATATATGAATAGAAGTAGTCGATGAATAACCTGAATTTGTCCTTTCTTCTTGAGATAGTGTAAACCAAAACTATTGAAACTTTTGATATACTTATTATAAAAATTCCTTCAATAAACAATGTCATTAAAAATCTTTCAGTGTGGAATTTGCGTCTTTGATATCACTAAGTGGTGCTCAAGCTAATTTTTGAAAATGTTTGAAATTCATTTTTATGTATGCCTGCATGCAGCTCTCAACACAAATATCTGCTTCTTTTATTAGGTATTCCTTTCTTCTTTCTAACTTATTCCTTTCTTTTCTCTTCTTACTTTTCTCTTTTAATATTTTTTTGTTTTTCTTTTCTTCCTTGCAGTGTTTTAGGCTTCAAGGAGCCCTCTCCTGCCCACTGTGACATTATTTAGTCCTTTTACAGGTACTGGAAGCTATAACCATTCAGCTTTTCAGTGGTCTTAAATGCAATCATTTTGTTATTTGCATTAATGTGCTTCATTGTCTATCTCATAAACTTTTTTCCATCAAGTATAAAGTTAATGACAGATATTATAAGGACGAATCATGATTGAGGAAGATGATGGTGATGATGACACTGTTGTTCACAAATGACTTGCAGAGTGGACTCCCGATGTTTTCTACCGCCTGGCTTATCTCCCATTTTTGATAGAATAACTTCCCTTTGACAAACATGCCTTTAAAACTTTGCTTTTTAATTTTTTTTCTAAGTGAGACAAACAAAATCACACCTGGCAAATGCTGATTAAGTCAAGAGCAAATACCTGACTCTGGAGAAAACTCACAGAGGTTGGGCAGTGATTTGCAGAATTGTTAGAAAAGAAAAGCTGGCTTATTCCAACTCCAGGACTTTGATATAGAAAAGACTCTGTCAATAGAATGTGCTAAAGCTGGGAGGTCACAATAAAAATTTACAAGGGTGGCCACTGCCTGAATGTATGTATAAATCAATCAGACCAGACGGTGGGGGAAGTTAATGGTGGAGATAAATACAGCCAATTCGGGAGACCGAGAGTACAGAGAAACTGTATAATACCAGAGAGATGCAGAGGAGGCTAATTTTCCACTTGAAATTTCTAGTTCTATTTCTTTCTAAGATTCGTGAGATCCTCAGGTGGTTTTCTGCTTCTTGATATCAGAAGAGTCATAAAAGATTTTCAGGAGTCTCTGTCTCAGAAGAAAAAACTATTATGATTTTTTTTTGTTATCATATCCTTCAACATATATTTTACATAGCTGCATTTGTTCAGCATCTACTGTATGCAAAAGGCTCCCCAGAAATCACAGAAATAGTATAGGATATAGCAATAGAAATAGGATATAGTAATCCTATATTTTGTCTTCACAGAATTGGATTGGTTTTAGTATGTCATACATTTCAGCAAAAGCATGTTTCTCTTAGTTTCCCATGCATCTAGGTGAGGTCATGTGACTAGCTTCTGGCTGTGAATTGGAAGGACTCTGTACAATTTCTAGGTGAGGTCTTTAAAGATAGGGAACATACTTTCTACTCTCCCTTTTACCTTTCCTATTGAGTAGGATACAGCCATTATAGTAGCAGTTATCTTAGACTACAATATGGTAGCCAGACCATGGTGATGCCAGTCTCTAATATTACAGGCTCTTCATTTAAGATCTGGATTCTTTACCTTTCTATTGTTGTATGAAATTTCCATGTTATTTAATTAAAAGTTAGTCATTGCTAAAGCAGCCAATGAGATATACTAACAAACAACATTGATGAGAAGGACAGTCTGTTTATAGGAGGAAG
Organism: Saimiri boliviensis; assembly: GCF_048565385.1. Lineage (NCBI taxonomy): Eukaryota > Metazoa > Chordata > Mammalia > Primates > Cebidae > Saimiri > Saimiri boliviensis. The sequence goes on from NC_133459.1 coordinate 67,713,813, forward strand.
GAACAGCATCAAAGGTAATTAGATGAAGTAAGATGATTTAGTTTTGGAATTTAGAAGGAAGTGCATACTTCACCAAGATGTTAAAAGAAACAGGCAAAAAAGAAGAGAAAAACTGCACAAAGTTAATGTGTTCTCAACTGTAAAAATAAAGTGAGTAAAGAACACAGCAGATGTTTCCCCAAATATAGTTGAGGTAGTGGTTAAGGATGAACTTCACATGTACCCTCCTGATTGCCCTAAAAAAACAGGATACTTTTTTATGTTTAATGTAATCTACATACAGATACAGAAAAAAAAAAAGATAGAATCTGCCACATATTATCTAATTAGTAACTCATCCAGGATAGATCCAGGTATTTCTGCCATCAACCAAAACTAAGGTCACGTTTAGAAAACTTTAATTGCATAGAAAACACTGAATTTAAACTCGTGCTTGAAAAATCTTCTGTGAACGGCATGCTTGTTTTTCCCTAGGACTTTGCTAAAAGTAATGTAGATAATAAGTATGTAGTCCATATCTACAGTCTCACCAATTCAGGTTATTGGCCTTACTATCTTGAAGAACTCTTTATCTGAGAAGTGGTTTAAGTTCTTTTTCTTGGTCACCTATGTGAGCTGCTTTGGGATTAGAGTAATTGTAGAAGCTTGCTGTTAGATTGTTTTCTCTGCACTTATCATTATTAACCAGGGAGAATGCAATGGCCCAGAGAGGGCAGTGGGAGAAAGGGAGAGAGACAGAAATCTTAAGAGTTTAATAAAGGTTCCAAAAACAAATATACTGAATCTAGATCTGTAATCAACATAAAATGTTTTTGTTTTGGTGATAGTGGAATAGACTGTCCTCTCCATAGCTATGATGATGGTTAATCTAAGATAGTATACACATCTTAATTAGATATATTAAATGCATTTATTCCTTTAAATAATTGGGTTTATTTTTTGTATGACAACAATAATGGCTAATGTTACAGAATTGCACTTGTGTAAACATATTTATTTGTACTTCATAATTATGGAAAGATGTGAACTTGAATTTCCAAGGACAGTGAGAAATAGAAGTAAATAATATTCATTCATATGGGTATGCCATATTCTAAATATCAGAATAATAGATTTTCTCCTGAAAGACGTTGATAGTTTTTGATCTGGAAAGCCTTCTCAGAATTCCTACTTGAGTGTCTAGGTTAGGTGCCTCTATCTGTGTTTCAATAGCACAACTTATCACTCCATTATAACACTTTTGTAAATTTATTTTTCTGCCTCTATACAGTAAATTGTCTGATAGTAGGAACATGTATTACTTCATCACCATATGCTCCAGTTATCAATTTCTGGATAACAAATAACTCCAATACTTTTTGACTTCAAGAAACAATTATTTTGTTCACAATTGTGTAAACACATGTAACAAATTCTATACAAATTCTGTTCTAAAAAAATTATGTACAGTTCTGTGAACAAAATAGTGTGCAGAGTCCTGCCATTCAGACAGGATTCAGTGAGAAAGTCTTGCCTTTATCCCACACAGTGGCAGGGGAGTGGATGAAGTAGGGCTGGGAAATCCGCTTCCAAGATGGCTTCTTTCAGTGGTTGGTATATTCATTATCTATTACTGCATAATAATTTACTTCAAGTGTAGCCACTTAAAATATAATCGCAGTTGAGTTTTTTTTTTTTTTCACAGTTTCTGTGAATTGAGTATTTGAGGAAGAATTAGCTGGGTGGTTCTCCTCAAAACCTGTCATGATACTGTAGCTTAGGGCTACAGTCACCTGAAAGTATGACTGAGGCTAGAGAATCTTGTTTATAAATGGCTCGCTCACACAGATAGGGAGCTGGTGTTGGCTGTTTGTAGAAGACCTGAGTTCCTTACCATGTGGATTGATCATAGGATTGCATGACACAGCAGCTGGCTTTCCTCAGAGTGGTCTAAGAGACAGCAAAACAAAAGCTGCAATGACTTTTAATGCTTAGCCTAAGAGAACACATGTTGTTATTTCTGTAATATCCTGTTGGCCACACAGTTCAGTCCTATTCAGTGTGTGAGGACCCTATACAAGGCCATGAATACAAGAAGGTAGGAATTATTATGGCCACTTTAAAGTCTGACAACCTACCACAGCCGGCATATTGGCATTAGCTATTACCTGTGTTTTCCCATAAGGCTCCTTGTACTTCCTCACAGCATGGTAACTGGGAAAGAAGCAAGGAAAAGGGAAGCAAACTCAAGGGAAAGAAGCAAGGAAATTAAGAGATGGGAAGTAACACAGTGGCTGGACTAGCTTTTAAAGCCTGAACCCAGAGATAGATATATCATTTCCACTTTATTCTACCAATGAAAGAAGTTATTTATCCCACACAGAATCCTGTATAGAAAGAATGACAGAAAATTTGTGGTCATATCTCTTTTTTAAATTTTTATTTTTATTTTTGAGATGGAGTGTTGCTCTGTTGCCAGGCTGTAGTACAGTGGCACTATCTTGGATCATTTCTAACTTCTGCCTCCCAGGTGCAAGTGATTCTCCTGCCTCAGCCTCCTGAATAGCTGAGACTACAGGTTCGCGCCACCATGCCTAGCCAATTTTTGTATTTTTGGTAGAGACAGGGTTTCACCATGTTGGCCAGGATAGTCTCGACCTCTTGTCTTTGTGATCCACCTGTCTTGGCCTCCCAAAGAGCTGGGATTACAGATGTTAGCCACTGCGTCCAGCCACTTGTGATCATCTTTACAATCACATGTATGACATCTCAACTAAGCACAATGTTTCAAATTTTATAAGCAATCATTAAATATGGGTTCAAAACATGAATACTTTGGGGTTAATTTTTAAAGTATTGATTGGTATACATATATGCAATAAACATTTTAGAATGGAAATTTGTACATACACCAATACAGTCACAAATAGAATAAATAAAAGATGTTTTTATGTTCCAGTTAAATATATATATTATATTATTTAGTATTGGCCATTATCATTCCTTCCATGGAAGCTGCTTTCTCAAAACATTTTTTTTCTGTAAAAATGAGTTTTGAGTGAAACCTGAGACTATCAAAGGCTGTGTTGACATAATATTGTTATTATTGGGTCAGGCATGGTGGCTCACACCCACAATCCCAGCACTTTGGGGTGCGGGTGGATCACTTGAAGTCAGGAGTTTGAGATCAGCCTGGCCAACGTGGTGAAACCCGTCTCTACCAAAAATATATAAATTAGCTGGGTGTGCTGGTGGGCACCTGCAATCTGAACTACTCAGGAGGCTGAGGCAGGAGAATGGCTTGAACCTGCAAGGCAGAGGTTGCAGCGAGCTCAGATTATGCCACTGCACTCCAGCCTGGGCAACAGAGTGAGCCTCCATTTAAAAAAAATATATACTGTTATTATTTAAGGTTGAATTAGTAGATAATATAATAGTACTGCCATTGAGGAAAGTTCATAGAATTTCTTTGAAGAGATGAAGACCTTATAAGGTAGAAAAATCAGAAGAAAGTAAGATAAAGTTTCATAAAATTTCTTTTAACATATGGCTTACTCATAATGAACTATACTAAGAAGGTATAATTCCAAACATTTATTTTATTTTTGCACTGTTATAAAAAGATATACCCAAATTGGTTCAGACAGTACTCATCTAGTTTAAAAATAGCACTTAAAGCATAAATGTCTACATTGTTTATACTTTTTAACAAAGAGCTAACTATATCTCCTGAAAGGTAGTAAAATAAAATTGCACTCCTGCTAGATCCAGTTTCACCTTTAGACAATTCTTTTCAACCAAATTATAAAGGTTTTATAAAAGCAAGGCAGGCATTTAATTACTATCACAAGAGCAGCACCATTCCAGTATAAGTCAGTAACAACACATATTATCAATCAAATTGAATTTTCAAGACCGCTTTGTGCGGAATACACACTCGATTATGTACTTTGTGTCACGAATAGTTTTCTAAGGACCTTAATCCATATTGGCTTTAACCCTGTCCCCTAAGGTTCTTTGAGGCATTCAATCTGGAGTGAGAATTTGTAATTAATAGATTAACAGTATAGTATCCAGTAGTTGTATGCAACCATAGCATGGACTGGATTTTGTTGCTATTTCACAGCTAAGCACAAGCTGCAGCAACTTGACTGTGACCTGAATAATCAGAAAAAAAAATGTGCATTAATTTTCATCTTGAATAGCTATACTGATGTTTTATTTATCAAATAAATTGTCCATAAAGTTTCTCTTTATTAACATTTCTCCTAGTAAATTATTTTGAAAACAAGACAAAGTATATAATATTTTTCGATATTAAATGCTATACACAATGAAGGTAACTTGGACAGACTGATATGCATTAACAGGAAAAGAAGATCCCCTGCTATATAATAGAAAAAAAATCTTTTCAGGGGTAATATTTAAACTTAAATCTGAAATACGAGAAGACATCAGATTTCAAGGATCCCCAGGAACATGGTTTTAGTTGCAATGAAAGAGAAGTGCAGAGCAAAGAAAAGAACGTAGCATATACAAGGGAATTTCAGAAGCAAGTGGCTGAAGTATAGAGATGAAGCAAGAAGGAGAGTGATATAGTATGAGTTGGGACAAGTAGGCAAGCAACAGCTTAGGCAGACAATACATGCCACGATAAAGAATTTAGACTTCTTTCCAAGGACAATGAAAGTAATGGAAACGTTTTAAATTAGAAAATTTTATAGTCATATCAAGATTTAGCACATACATTGTAAAGGTGCAAAGAGAAACTATGGAAACAAATTAGCACCTGATTCCAATAAAGCTGCAGATGGTGGTTACTGACACTAGAGTGGAAGCAGTGATGACGGAGAGGGGCAGGGATATTTGAAATGCATTATATAGAACCAATGGAACTAGGGGTGGATTGGATGTGGGATTTATAAGAGATGAAAATATCAAGAGCAATTACCAGGTATCTGAATTTAGCAACTAATTAATTTTAGTGCTATTTAGTGAGATGTGGGTAGACTAGAGAAAAATATTTAGAAAACTAATGGCCAGGTACAGTGTCTCATGCCTGTAATCCTAGCCCTTTGCAAGACCGAGGTGGGCAGATCACAAGGTCAAGAGATAAAGATCATCCTAGCCAACATAGTGAAAAACATAGCCCCGTCTCTACTAAAAATACAAAAATTAGCTGGATGTGGTGGCACGTGCCTGTAGTCTCAGCTACTCAGGAGGCTGAAGCAGGAGAATCGCTTGAACCCAGGAGAAGGAGATGGCAGTGAGCTGAGATCGCAGATCACGCCACTGCATTCCAGCCTGGTGACAGAGCAAGACTCAAAAAAAAAAAGAAAAACAAAAAAAGAGAAAACTTATATATAGTAATTTGAGGATATGTTAATTCTGAGATGCTTATGAAATATGTAAGTGGGTAATGGTTTTTCCTGGTTATGAGAAGTCAGAATATCAGGGGGAAATGTCCAGATGGTAGGTATAACTATAGAAGTTCACAGCATAAAGATTATTTTCAAAGTCATAAGAATTGATGAGTTCACCCATCAAGAAAACACAAAGACAAAGGCCAATGACTGGCTAAACACAGAATTGTAATAGTTTACATAGAAAGAGAAACTAAATTATTTGGAAGAAAACCAGTGGAGCATAGTATTATTAAAAATTGAGAAAGAATTTGTTCAAAAGACAATGGCCAACTAAGTTGAAAGATATATCAAGGTCCAATAAGATAAGCATCAAAAATTCCCCATCAAGATTTAACAATGTAGATGTGTTTTGTAAATTAGAAAACATCAATTGCAGTGGCCTAGTGGGGTTGGAAGACTGATTAGAATGGTTAACAAAATGAACGGGGTGTAAAGAAATGGAGACAGTAGATAACTCTTTCAAAATATTTTACTATAGGAAAAAAGCAAAGAAATATGTAGAAACTAGGGGGGCATATGTGTGATCAAGGGCAGATATTTTTAAAATGGGAAATACTCTAGCATGTTTATATACTTCTAGAAATCATGCATAGTAGAAAAAGAGAAAATGATGATTAAAAAAGGAGAGAAAACATAGCTAGATTCTGTGTCTACAAAAAATGAAAGATAAAAATTAGCCAGGTGGCTGTAGTCCCTAGTTACTCACGAGCCTAAGGTGGGAAGATCACTTGAGCCCAGAAGGACAAAGCTACAGTGAGTAGTGATCCTGCCACTGCACTTCAGCCTGAGCAAAAGAAGATTCTATCCAAAAAACAAAAAGGGATAATAGCAGGATTGGGGTTTTAAAAGAAAAAGTCATAGTCTCAAAAGACAAGAAGAGTGAAACGTAGAAAAAGAAAAGATGAGAGATACTTTCTCTTCTATAACAGGCGAAATCAGGGACAGATGGGGCCAGGTGTGACACAATTATTTCACAGAGTGAGAAATAAATGTTATAGGAAAACACAGCAGAACTAACGTGCAGAATCAGGGACCTGTTTGAGGTTTGCACTTACGAATTTAAAGTGAAAGCAGTGCTGCGTGATTATTGCTGGCAATATTCATTTCCTGGGGTACAGGCACAGAGGAGTAAATAATGTGGTTTCTCTATGACTGGGATTATGTCAGGTGATAACAGAGTGAGAGAGGGGCAAGTGAGCTAGGGATGTTTGCTAAGGTATGAGTATAATTAAGACAAGGGAATTTAACCTGAACAAGGAGTGCAATAAAGAGAGAGGGAAAGAAGCAAAGAGATAGTAATGGTAGAGAGCCTGTTTTAGGACTCACGGAAGTTGAATAATCACAGAAGATGTGATTCTAGAACAATGTCTTAGAATTATAGAAGCTATGGTTATATATTGGGATATTTGAAATCCAAATCTAAGAGAAACCTCAGTTTCTGATGATGACTATATCCAAAATGTATCCAGACGAGCAAATGACTAGGGTGGAAGTAATATTCATTGGAGGTGGAGAGGGAAAGAACTCAGATTCAAGTTTCCACAGAGATCACTGATATGTTACCTACTAAAGATGTATGGAAAGAAAGACTGTGAGCCAAGAACAGAAGTCTTCAATGTGCAGTAAACCCGATTCTGATTGCTACCCCTTTGCTACTCCTACGAGGAACAGAGCACATTTATTTTATGCCCTTTTTTCTTTTTTTTTTTTTTGAGATGGAGTTTCGCTCTTGTTACCCAGGCTGGAGTGCAATGGCGCGATTTCCGCTCACCGCAACCTCCGACTCCTGGGTTCAGGCAATTCTCCTGCCTCAGCCTCCTGAGTAGCTGGGATTACAGGCACACGCCACCATGCCCAGCTAATTTTTTGTATTTTTAGTTGAGGCGGGGTTTCACTATGTTGACCAGGATGGTCTCGATCTCCTGACCTTGTGATCCACCCGCCTCGGCCTCCCAAAGTGCTGGGATTACAGGCATGAGCCACCATGCCCGGCATTTTATGCCCTTTTTAATGCAGATTTATTTCTTTTCAGTTTACATAAACTCATGAAAAATGAAACTTTTTCAAATTCAGGTTTTGCAGTTATATATTCTGAAAACTTATGTGTTACAAACCAGAACACTTTGCCACTGCATTTCTGGGACATGTTGAATCTAGAAATGACTAGGGAGAACTGCTGAGGTTACAAGACAAAAACCAGGGAAGTCCCAGAGGAGCAAGAAACCTAGGAGCAGAAGAAAGGTACAGGAACAAACTACATGAGAATGGAAAGGGGAAATTAATTTAGAAAAAAAGTTAAAAAATAATGTTTAAAAAATAGATTATCTATTCGAATCTTTTCTTCACTATGTATGAGCTGAAAACCTTCACTGTTACATAGCCTAGTGTCTAGATAATACCCAAGATACCTGGTGGTTTTAAAACTTAAATGCGGATATACAAATGAAGTTCATTTATTAGTTGGGGTACAAGCTAAGATACTGTAACAAAGAGATCTAAAATTATAGTTACTTAAAAAAGAAATGGTTGTTTTTGTTTTTATGGAATTTTTGTATTTTTTGTTTGTTTGTTTGTTTTTTGCCACTAACAGACCAGGGTAGGTAGGCGAACCGTGCTTTGCATGGCCAGTCTAGGACTTCAGTTCTTTTCACCCTGCCATATCCTATGGTGTGGTTTTCCTTCCTCATGACTGAAACTAGCTGAACTCCATGTCTACATGTCTATTAGGGAAGAGGCAAGAAAGAGTGGAAGTCCAGGGCAGACAGCTTGTCTTCAGTAAGTTGACACAAGCTGTACCTGTTATTACAGCTTGCATCCTACTGGCCCAAACTTAGTAATGTGACTAGTGTGGTCTCTTGCAGGCAAGTCTCAATCTCAGCCTTAATATGGAGGGTTTGGAATCTATTGCCAACATTATTCAGAGGAAAATGAATTCTGGGGGAGAATTTCAGTCCCTATCATGCACCTGTGATGAAAATTGACCTATATTTTTTTCTAATTAATAGTTCCATTAACTGCCTTTTCCAGAAATTTCTTTATTAAGCCTTTATATATTTTACAGACATTTAAGTGTAAGCACAATGATTTTTATTTATAAATATAGGTCAAATTGAATTTGTTAATGATTATTGACATAACCTATCAACAGTTCAGTAACACTTTACAAGTATTTAACTTGGTCTGTTGGCTGAATCTATTCCCATAATAAAATGGTGGCACAGTGTATAGCTTAGGTAGACAGAGAACTTTAAAATGGATCATACACTCAGACGCTTGTTATGTCTGGAAATTGATGCACATGATTTTGTTATTTAACTAAGTGCAACAGATTCCCAGCCCAAAGAATACTACTCATAAGTAGCAAGTTAATGCAACAATCATAAATCACATCTTATTCACTTAATTTGGTAAGTGGCTTTACAGTAATACATTACCTCTGCCAAAAAAAAAAAAAAAAAAAAAAAAATCTGTGACTGTCTAGTTTAGTTACCTCTATTTTACTTATTAAGTATCTTTTAGCTTTTGGATACCTCTGGTTGTTCATCATACGTCCAGTGAAGCAAGAGAAAATTTGCCTCTGATTCCACCAAAGCCTTTCCTATAATGGGCCTACGCTAAATAACACAGCTGTAGAGGCACCAGGGACATGTAAATCAGGATGTTAATGAATAACTGAATGCTCTCAGATTTAAAGAGTTTCCAGGAACATGGTCAACCAAACTAAAACAGGTCATTACTACTCAAAGTCAATTTTATTTGGGAAATAAGGTATTTAACTTGTATTGACAAGTGAAGAACTTTGTAGGAAGGGCTCTGTGAAATCAATGAAAAAAATATATGAGTGATTTTTATTTAAAACAATAACTTTTTAATATATGTACCTATGTAAGGTACCTCATCACTTCCTCCTTTTAGTCAATATGCATCATCTCCTAAGGTCATTGTATGGTTCTCCTTCTCCAGAAGGTTCTTCTTATTATACTCCTGTGTTCTATTTTTAATTCTCTAAAAATATTTGAAACTTTTTTATATTTGTTGATATCTGGCTCTGTGAAATAGAAAAAAAATTATGATTTTATTGTTTAGCTACTAACATTACAAATACAAATAGAGGGGGAGAGAAAGAAACCAGCATACACTTAGTGCAGGATATATGTATGTTTCATTCACATAAATATTTGTATTTATTTCAATGCAGTATTGTATAGTGGCTGAAACTTGTAATCCGGAATCAGATAGTACTATTTGCCAACTTTTACTTAAATAACCTCAGGCAAAATCAGCCTAAATTTCTTCATTTTGATAATTATAGAACCTACCCAGCAATGTTGCTGAATGATGAAATGAAATAATATATGTAAAGCTCTTAGATTACCCTAATATGGAATAAACTGTAAATAAGTATTAGTTAGTGTTGTTATTACCAATTCCTTCCGAAGCTATAGTTATGATAACCCCATTGTATACATGATGAAACCAAATTCAACGATGGTAGGTAACTTGAAAATATACATAGAATAGCTGGACATGGTGGCTCACTCCTGTAATCCCAGCACTTTGGGAGGCTAAGGTGGGCGGATCACCTGAGGTCGGGAGTTCGAGACCAGCCTGACCTACATGGAGAAACCCCATCTCTATAAAAATACAAAAAAGTTAGCCGAATATGATGGCACACACCGGTAATCCCAGCTACTCTGGAGGCTTAGGCAGGAGAATCACTTGAACATGGGAGGAGGAGGAGGTTGTGGTGAGCCGAGATCATGCCATTGCACTCTGGCATGGGCAACAAGAGTGTAACTTCGTCTCAAAAAAAAAAAAAAAAAAAGAAAAGAAAAGAAAAAAAAAAAGAAAAGAAAATACGTGTAAAATGGAAGATTTAGAATTCAAAACCTGGTCCAAATTCTAATGTGTTGTGCTTTTCTATCACTTTTTTGTTTGTTTTTTTGTATCTTCCTCTCCACAAACACCTAAGCAAATACGGTTGTTTTCAGAATGATTATTAGGAACAGCAGCCCATTTGGAGGAAGAGGGCTGGTTGGTTATTCTGTATCTTGGGTGGGTTGAAATAGAAAGATAATAACTGCTTTTCATACACTTTGGCTCCCTTGCTTTTCACATGTTAGGCGAACGTTTTTACTATTAAGTAGCTTTTGTTCTGCAAATCCATCTGCCTTCCTTCTCTGTCTTCTCTTTAAGGGAAAGGAGAGGAGGGTGAAGGAACTAAAATGGATCACACCGAAAGCAAAATGTATAGACAGTGAATGGACAGTGCAGGAGCCCTGCCTTGGGTCTGAAAGGTCTGGTCAGTGGATCACAGACTCCAGAGCTAACATTTTTACTGTGTCACACGATGCTGCTTCTCCTTGAGAGAAATAACATTTATAATCTTCTTAGAAACACAATAAGGACTTCTAAGCTATAAGTTTTGTGCCAATCAGAGTTTAAGAGAAATCCAAGTTCAGATATCAAAGAGAGAATATATAAATATCAGGTTTAAGTGTCAGCATTCTGAGTCACCGAGCTACACTGTATTGTCCATCCTGTTTTTTGGGAGCAATTTGAAATACAGCCATAATAATAATATTCATATATATGTGTATATATATATACACACACACACACACATATACATATACACACACATACACACACACACACACACACACATATATATATATATATATATATATATATATATATATATATATAACTTAAATTGAGTATTCCTAAGGTTTAGTGCTGATTTTAATTCAAGCAAACTTCTTTCTTTTATCTCAACGTATGCCAGTGTATTGGCAAGCATGTTCCACTTCTACATGTATCATTTTGTGAAGACAAGTGGTAAAATATTCTGCATGCTACTGGTGGATAGACCTACTTTTCTACCATTATTTTATTGTTATTAAGTTTTAATACCAGTGAATGGACCCACTCTTAGGAACAATGTTACAGAAATTGCTTTAGTGGAGGCAGGATGTCTGGCAGGGAAATCGTTGATAATTGCATTGCTGTGTGTGTGAGAGGTGATGAGAAACTGAATTAAGTGGAGATGTGGTGACAGAGAAAAGATATGTTAAAATACCTGCAAGCATCAGGCTAGATTAATGTGTGGAATTTAAGATAAAAAGAAAGAGATTTGCGATGAAGTTAGGATCTGGGTTTTTGATGACAGGTTGAAAAGTTTATAAAAGAAAGGTAAAAGGAACAAGTTGAGTTTTTTTGTTGTTGTTGTTGTTGTTGTTTCATTTTGTTTTGTTTTGAGATGGAGTCTTGCTCTGGTGCCACGCTGGAGCACAGTGGTGCAGTCTCGGCTCACTGTAACCTCCGCCTCCCGGGTTCAAGCGATTCTTCCTCCTCAGCCCCCCAAGTAGCTGGGACTACAGGCGCATGCCAAACGCCCAGCTAATTTTTGTATTTTTAGTAGAGACAGGGTTTCACCATGTTGGCCAGGATGGTCTCGACCTCTTGACCTCGTGATCCACCCGCCTTAGACTCCCAAAGTGCTGGGATTACAGGCGTGAGCCACCACGCCTGGCCCAAGTTGAGTTTTAAGGATTATAAAATCACAAAGGTCATTCAGATGAAACTCAACTATATACAGCAACAAAAAGTTTTTAAAATTTTTATCTAAAACTTTATTTAGTCATTTAAAAATCTATATAAAACACCATGTGCTTCATAGTAGCTCGTTTTTAAACATCATTTAGAGACATGGTTTTTATTATATTAAGATGTAACCCAAAGCAAAATGTATATTTTGAAGACATTTATTAAAAATGTAAAACTAGCATTTTGAATCTGTCTGAAACTTTATCTTTATTCAAGATTTGTTTTGCCTTAATGTAAGATTCCCTGACCCAATATAAGTATAGTTTACTCTGGTTATTGCTGAAACACTTACAGACCAAAGTTTTACTATATTTATATTATATAGTGGGTTATATTTGTTTTAGTTAAAATGTTGTCCTAAAAAGGATTTTTAAAAATCCAAAAACCTTAGCTCATTGCTTTATATCATCATAATCAAGCAGCATTCATTCCATCTAGAGGCCATGTCAGACAATCGGATTAAGGCAAAACAGTTAATTTGGATGAGTCAGGGGCATTGCAAATACTACCACAAATCAAGAATTCTACTTTAGCACATGTTTCATTAAAGAAAGTGAATTTTATCCAGATTTCTTACATATTGGGACACTACAGTTCAGTTACTCTAGTTCACCCAGCTGTTTACTAAAATTCAGAATGGAGCTTTTAATTACAACTAAAATAAAATATGTGTTTTATTAGTGGAATTCTACTGACACAGCCTTAGACAAGGCAGCACAACATTAATCGACACTTTATTTCTTTATATTTGTCACAAGTACATTTTCAGTTTTAATTCTACTTGACTGGAAATAGAAAACAGTTTTGCAGCAGTGACTACATCTTTCTTTACCATTGTTCCCACTTTCCACATAGAAGCCCTTAACTACAGTGGCAAAATAGCTTTTCAATAACATACATGTTTTAATAGATGTGACTTTTTGTTTCTTCTTATTAAAAAACTTATTTATTTATTTAATCTTTTTTAGACAGAGTCTTTCTCTGTCACCCAGGCTGGAATGCAGTGGCACAATCTCAGCTCACTGCAACCTCCGCCTCCTGGGCTCAAGCAATTCTCCTGTCTCAGCCTCCTGAGTAACTGGGATTACAGGTTTACACGACCACACCCGGCTAATTTATTTATTTATTTATTTTTATTTTAGTTGAAGTTCTGGGATACATCTGCAGAACATGCTGATTTGTTATATGGGTATACATGTGCCCTGGTGGTTTGCTGCACCTATAACCCTAATTTTTATACTTTTAGTAGAAATGGGGTTTCTCCATGTTGACCAGGATGATTTTAGTTCCTGGCCTCAAGTGATCCACCAGCTTCAGACTCCCAAAGTGCTGAGATTACATGGGGGAGCCACTGTACCCAACCTTCTTTGTCTATAAAATCAGAGAAACAACCCAATTCTTGGAGTTACTGCAGGAGTGAGATAATAATTGAGATATCAAGTGAGAGAGTAATATAGTAAGACATTGAGATAGTAAATACAAAGCATTTTGTAAAACTGTTAAACGTAAATGTAAACCCCTATTAATTGCAAAAAGTAACTTGTTCATTCAACAAACATTAAACATTAAAAAAACATTAGCTGGACACAAAGTGTGTGCCAGCTACTACGGATGTGAAGATAAACAAGGCAAAAGCCCTTCTTGTAAGACTATCCCCATCTACATGAGATATGGTAATGTAAACAAACACAGTCTGCTTAATGCAATATGACAGTAAACACAATAAGGTGTGCACGGGGCCTTGAGACTACATAGAGAGGTACATATCTGTCGAGAGGTTCACTTAGGGGAATTCCTGAAGGATGAGTAGGAGTTGTTCATTATGTTAACAAGGTGAGCAAGGCAGTCTTACCTTAGGGATAGGAGGTCCAAAAGTAGAAAGGAAATGTTGAGGCCAGGCATGGTGGCTCATGCCAGTAATCCCAGCACTTTGAGAGGCTGAGGCAGGAGGATTGCTTGAGGCCAGGAGTTCAAAACCAGACTGGTCAACATAGCAAGACCCTGTCTCTATATTAAAAATAAAAATAAAAAATAAATGTTAAAAAAAGGGAATGTTGAGACTTTATTTCATAAAGATGGAGCAGCTCTATTCCTTCCAGGTTCTCTTCATTACAATTAAAAAAGCTTGAACCTAACACTCTAAGTAAGCAAAGGGGATCTCTACAAGGTGGGAAAAGGTGGACAACCTACGGAACTCAGGATTTGAGAAATGACTCAGTGATGAGTTCCCTGGTTTTTCTTTGCCTCTCATACATCTCAAAAATGGTGCTACAGACACTTCCAATCCAGACTATTAATAGGCACAGGAAAAAATAGGGTTTTTAAAAAGCCCCTTACTCCTGATAAAGGACCAGGAAAGGGGTGACTAAATAACAGAGAATATTTATGGCAACACTGGCCCTACTTCAGCCTGGTAAAACCACACCTTCCCCTATACCAGCCTTCCCTTCCTGTGGTTTGAGTGGGCTCTCTGTCCCTAGAATAAAGGGATGCTCCCATTCCCCTAACCAGTCGTGTCTACAAGACACAGTGAGTAGCAAAACCACATAGTGCTACAATTCCCTGACTAGAATGGTGTCAGCAGGTTCCAGTGGCCAGCTGAGCAACTGCTACCACCTAACAAGATTCCCATAGTGTGAGGCAGAGCTAGACTAGTAGGTTGACAGCTCAGCTATATGGGGAGCAGTAAAGTGACCTGAGTCAGCCCATAACTTACTTCCTCTCCAGTAGGGAA